>NW_026867571.1:933615-1033272 GCF_020745735.1 Hemiscyllium ocellatum
TTTTGAACCATTATGTGACTGCAGATCTTAAGCACTGTGTTTATTAACGAAATGTTGAGTCTCCCCTTGTGTCCACAAATCCACAGCAATTTGGGTTAGGACTGACCTGCTCAATCTCTGCATTTCACTCTCGACCAACAGCACTGTGGATCATATTGAACTCTTCTAGACACTACATGTGACTGCAGATCTTTAGCACTCTGGTTACCACTGACCTGTGATGTCTCGAACTGAAACTCGGAGCCCACAGCTCTGTCCATATCTCTGCCCTGTTGTGGGTCAACATGCGACGCCAGATATTCAGTGTTGTGTTTGTCACTGACTTGTTGTGTCTCTACATGTGAATCCAGAACCACAGTACTTAGTGACCACTGACAACTCTGTCTGTACACGTGACTCTAGATCCACAACACTGTCCAAATATTAAGCAGATTTGACACGCAACCTTCAGATCTGGAGTCAGACGCGCTACCCGTTGCGCCACAAGCTCGCTAAAATGCCAGTCTTGCAGAACTATATTCGCAACTATTTTGTGTTCTCTAGTTCGGTCCGGCAACAGCTGTGTATTAACCATTGACCTGCTCTCGACCTACCCGTGATTTCAGACCTGCAACAGTGCAGGCATCATTAATTTGCTCTCTCTTCACGTATGACTGTGGACCCACACACAGTGGCTGCCACTATCCAGCTCTCTCTCTGCACGTGATTCTATAAAAACAACTCTGTGTTTACCATTGATCTGCTGTGCCTCTGTATACCAGTCCCAGGCCAAAATCACTGTGATTAACATTGACTTGATCTGGGTCTATAAGCGACTACAGACCAAAGTGCCATGGTTACTATTGACAAGTTCCATCTCTACATCTCTACGTAGAACTGATGACATAGGCAGGGAAAGGGACTGGGATGTTAGGTAGGTATTCAATGAGCCAGGGTGGAAGCTTTTCGGAAACCTAAGGAGAATTCCAAAAATGGTATGGCTCGTTTGTTAACCCTGCCAAGTGCAAGTGAGGAGAAGAGGAAGGGAAAGTTTAGTTGACCACTTATAGAAAGCCACTGCGCAGGAGAGATGGATTCAGACACTTCGATTATTGGAAGTCAAACTGGTGTAGGTGGTAATTCTGCAAACGCATGATCTACACGTAATTCATAGTGGCACCAGTGTCCTTGGGTTGGGGGTGGGGGGCCGGTGGATTTGCAAACGCTCTTCGGAGGGTTTAAATTAATTCAACAGACGCTCGACATCAGAGTCGACAGGTGCGATGCTGGATTCCACAGGTCAGGCAGCACCGGATGAGAAACAATGTCCACATTTCGAACATCAGCTCTTCAACAGGAATGATGAGTGGCCTGAGGGCTGAGACATAAATAGGTGTGGAAAGGAACAGAGGGAAGATAGCCTGGAATTCGATAGATCCAAGGATGTGGGGGTGATGGTTATATTACAGGAGAATGGAGTCTAGATTAGAGTGGTGCTGGAATAGCACAGCAAGTCAGACAGCATACGAGGAGCAGGAAAATCGATGTTTCGGGCCAGTGCCCTTCATCAGGAATGGAGGATGGAGTGGATAGTTGGGAAGTAAGATGGACAAGGGCAATTTAAGACAGCGGAAACACATTGGGGAGATCTGGAATAAGATGGTCGGAGGTAAAATTAAGAAACTGGTGAAGCCTGTATTGATCCCGTGTGTCTGCAGCATCTATGGCGGAAGAGGAGGCGTTCTTCCGCCGGGCGTCAGGTGGAGGAAGTCTAGGATTTCCATGTCCTTGGCGGAGTCGGAGGGCATGTTACAATGTTTGGCCAGAGTGCGGTCATTGGTGCATATGTCGAAGAGGAAAGGATGGACAAATAAGTTTGTATACGATAGTAAAGTCCATGGAAATGTGGCCAATGCGGCAGAATGATACATTATTCAGAGGGCCATAGATAAGCCGCTGAGCTGGGCTGAGAGGTGGAAAATGCAGTTTAATGTGGAAAAGTGTGAGATGATTCACTTTGGAAGGAGTAACAGGAATAGAGCGTACTGGGTTAATGATAGCGTCGATGAGCACAGAGATCTCGGTGTCCATGTGAATAGATCCCTTCAAAGTTGACACCCTGGTTGACAGAGTTTGCAAAAAGTTGTACCGTGTGGTACGTTTTATTGGTATAGTTATTGTGTTCCGAAGCCATGAGATCATCTTGCAGCTGTACAAAACTCTGGTGCAGCCGCATTTGCTAATTGCATACAGTTCTAGTTGCCACGTTATGCGAATGATGGAGAAGCAATAGAAACGGTGCAATGGAGGTTTAGCAAATGTTGAATAACTCCACGACAACGTCTGGTTGCTTCTTCAACAATGCCTGCTGACGAATTACGAACACTTTTTCAGTGTTTTCTCCCCCTCAATGGTTCATTCACCTCCTGATGCAAGTCAACCCTGCCATCAAGTTTCCACCCTGTTTGCAAAATGTGGATAGAATTGACACAAATTGTGTTTCTTTTTCGTGTTCGGCAAGCATTCAGGATATATTTTGGCTCCTGATCCGAGCAGGTGTGACTCCCAATTTCCATCCCATTCTTCGAGCTCAGAACGCGACAAAACGGTGATTCTCGGTGTGATGCAACAGGGTGATGCCTAACTCCCCTCTGAGGGAAACATCACATCTCCTAATTCTTCTCCAAAGAAAGGGTGCAGAATGATTCAGCAACTATGTCTGCAGGCTGTTGTTTGTGTGTGATCGACCATAGAATCATAGAGTCAAAGAATGTAGGCGAGGCACTTCAGCCTAATTGAGTCGGCATCGTGGCATGCAAAACAAAAGCTACACATTCCACAACTTAGCGCTTAGCGTTCAATGTTTGGGCACTTCATGTGGGTGATTCAAGAGCTTTTCAAAGATTGCGAGGCTTCCCAGCTGAACTGCACGCCCAGTCAAATAATTCCAGATCCCACAATACTCCCGTTGAAGCATTTTCCCCTCAATGCCCTTCCAAAACTTTTGCCTTTTAATTTCAAATTATGCCACCTGGTTGTTGACCTTTCGAATGTGGGGAGCTGTTTATTACTGCTCACTCTGTCCGTGGCCGTCAGAATCTTGCTCACCTCAAATAGTTCTCCCCGCTACCTTCTCTGCTTCAAAGCAAACAACCCGAGCAGATCTTGCTTCCCTTTGTCGCTAAACTGTTCCATAGAATATAAAACCGTACAGCACAGGAACGGATCTTACTTCCCACCATGCTACCATTTTCGACTCATTTAATCTGCCTCCTCATGGTTTGCATCCCTCTATTCTCTGTCCGTTCATGTGTCAATCTAAAAGCATTTTAAACTTTGCTATGATATCCACTTCTGTCACCTCCCCTGGCAGTGTGGTCCAATGACCTACAGCCCTCATTTCAAAGAATACAACTTTCTTCGTATATTTCCATAAATTGTATTCCCGTCACGTTAAATCTATTTGCACCGGTATTGGACATATCCACCCTTGTGGAACAAAACTCTCCACCTGGCAAACTATCTTCACATGTTTTTTTTATTCTGACACGTCGCCCCTCCTCCTCCCATACTCTCACGGAAACGACCTAATTTTTTGCAGTCACTCCTTGCAGCTAAACCTCTCCTATCCTGCCACACCACTTTTGGAGCCGACCCAAAGTATCCATGTAATTCCTCCGCTGTGGTCATCGGGACTGAATATAGTCTTCCGTGTAACCAAAGACCTGCACAGCATCAAAGCTACGACAGTGACAATGCCATCGCGCTGTCTTGCCTTTTTTGTGAAGGCTGCCCTCCTCGCTGTCTCTCTGTTAAATGAATGACCTGAATGGGAAACGAGCCTTGGAAATTCATTTTTCCTGGTATCATTCAGGTTAATTCACGTCTCTGAGAAAGCAGTGTGCCTGGGCTCATTGGATTGACACCATGAAATGAAGCCTGAATTGAAGAGATGACGGATCTCTCCAATCGGAAATACAAATATTTTCCAGTGCTGGTATGGTGTATGTTCTTCATCACTGGCAAGAAACGCATGCAGCAGACTTCAAAGTGTGGGCATGCTCCTTCATTCAATTTCACCACAGGGTACTTCACTGTAGTAGCTTCTCCCTCAAACACATGGAATGAATGTGTCGAGGAGACAGAAGAAATGAGAAAAATATTTTTAATGACACCATTCAAGATAGGAAGCTATCATCCTTTGGTCTCACTGAGAAGCACAAAGCTAGAAGAATGCAGATTGCTTTTCCCGTTACTCTGTGGATTTGTTGAGGTCGGGAGAGTGCTCATTGCTTGAAATGGTTTCTACTAATTGTTTGTGAAGACCAGACCTGTGTTAACTGCTGAGGCTCTGGCCTGAGATTGATATAGGCGATTGAGAACTAATCAGTTTGTTCACACTGTGTAGACATTTAGGAAGAGGGACTGCAATGCTCCCGTGCGTTTGCCTCAGGAAGTGAGACGTGATCGGAAACTTTCGTTGGCATAAAAGTGAACAGATCCGCTGGTCTGTAACTCAGTGCCTTCATTATTCAGAGAACTGTTCGAATTTGCAACCCGATGCCAGGGACAGAGGTCCAAGCAGATTCGACAGTTGGATTCAAAAGGGAATTTTATATTCATTTGAAGAGGATGATTTGAGAGGGATGTGGAGGTAGAGTCAGAGAATAGTGATAACTGTGCATCTCTCACAGGAGCTGGGCCAGAAACAATGGATTGAATGGTCGCGCTGTGAAATGGAAAATGGAATGATTCTTATGTGATGGACAGCTGACCAAGCCTTGTTCAACGAGGGGTGTTTCAGACTAATCTCAAAGAAGGAGATAGACGTGGTTAATGTAATGTTGTTTAGGGTGCAACAGACATCTTGAGGCGTGGCCAATTCAGACAGATTTATGAATACAACATAGATTAAAAAAAACTGGACTGAGAGGAATGCAATATCATGAAGTTTTCAAACTGCAACCACTGCAGATATCAGACCAAAAGACGGAGGAGCAGGCGTAGGCTGTACAGGCCAACGACTCTGTTCTGCCATTCACTGAGATTGTGAGTGATCTCATCATCCACAATCCAATTTCCTGCCTTATCTCAATACTTCATCGATTCCATTGCGGCTTGAAAAGTCTGTCTGTGTCATCTTTGTACATACTGAATTTTTCAAGCTCGACAGCTCTCTTGCGTAAAGAATTCCCTGGATTTGCAAGAATCCGATCGAAGAAACTCGGCCTCAACACGGTATTAAATCGTTGCCACGTTGTTTTGAGATGATGCCGTCTGATCCTAAACTCTGCGACAAGGGCAATCAACCTCACATCAGTTTAACGGCGAAGTCCTTCATTCATTCTTCAATAACCCGCTTCGTATTCTTCGAAACCCCAACGCTTTCTCATTCAAACTAATGAACCTCTCCAGTGAAGTCAGTCCCTCCATAACTGGCATCAGAACTATGAACTTCCTGTGGTCTGCCTTTCTTCAGAAAACGTACTCGAGACTGTTTACAATATTCCAATTGTGCTGATTAGTGTTTTGGTTTTCCTTTAATGAAGCATCCTACTTTTTAAATCCAATCCATTTGTAATTAAAGTCCGGCAAACCCATGTTTCTAATAAAACAAATCTGGTGAAGTGTTTGCAAATCCATCTGCTACAGAGATGTTATAACACAACTTTGGAACAGGTAGAATTTGAACCCTCCCTTGCTCCACGACATCCCACGATCTCTGCGGTGTCACATTACAATCACAAATCTGACAGCAGGGCTTTGTGAAGGGCAGGTCATGCCTCACAAATATTATTGAGTTATTTGAGGAGGTGACGAGACTGGTTGTCGACCAGTGGATGTGGTGTACATGGACATTAGCAAGGCATTTGATAGGGTTCCCCATAGTCGGCTCATTCATAAAGTCAGGAAGTATGGGATAAAGTGAAATGTGGATATCCGGATTCTGAATTGGTTGGCTGGCAGAAGATAGAGAATGATTGTAGATGGAATGTATTCTCCCTGGAGGTCAGTATTGTTTGGCGTCCTGCAGATCTCTGTTCATGGACCTCTGCTCTTTGCAGTTTTTGTAAAAGACTTGAATGAAGAGGTTGAGGGGTGTGTTAGTAAATTTGCAGATTACACAAAGGTTGGAGGTGCTGTCAATAGTATGGAGGACAACTGCAGGCTGCAGTAGACAGGATGCAGAGCTTGGCTGAGAAATGGAAGATGGATTTCAATCTGGAAAAAATGTGAAGTGATCATTTTGGAAGTTCGAACTCGAATGCTGAATATAGGATTAAAGACAGGATTCCTGGCAGTGTGGTGGAGCAGAGGGATCTGGGTGTTCAAATACATAGGTCCTTCAACATTACCACCCAAGTTGATAGGTTTGTTAAGAAAGCGTATGGTATTTTGGCTTTCATAAACAGAGGTATCGAGTTAAAAGCCGCAAGGTTTTGCTGCAGCTCTACAAGTACCTGGTGAGACCACACTTGGAATATTGTGTCCAGTTCTGGTCGCCCTACTATAGGAAAAATACAGATACTTTGGAGAGGGTGCAAAGAATTTTTACCAGGATGTTGTCTGGACTGGAGGACTTGCCTTATGAAGAAAGTTTGAATAAATTCGTACTTTTCTCTCTGGAGAGAAGGAGGAAGAAGAGGACCAGATCGAGGTGCACAACATAACGAGTGGCATTTATAGAGTCAATACCAAGAGACTTTTCCCCAGTGCATGATTGACTGTTACGAGGAGTCGTGGTTTGAAGGTATTCGGAGGAAGGTATAAATGAGACGTGAGAGATAGGTTCTTTATGCAGACAGTTGTGAATGAATGGAATGCGTTGCCAGCTGTGGTGGTGGAAGCAGAGTCATGGGGACATTTAAGCGACTGCTGGACATGCACATGGGAATGAGTGAGTTGACGGGTGTGTATGATAAGTTACTATATTTTATATTTGGATTAAATCTCGGCACAACGTCGTGGGTCAAAGGGCCTGTTCTGTTTTCTATGTTCTATGGTATAGGTTACGTTTACATCCCCGCCTTTCCCTGTTGACGCCCGGAAGACTTTGATTAGACTAGCTATTCAATTTCAGGATTCCAACGATGAAACACAGAAATGTGTCTAATCACTTGTTATGACCTTGTAATGATCCCCTTCCAGGTCTTGGTCTCCTTCCCGATGTCTTTGCAGAGTGAATGATTTTGGTTGGGGGTACTCCCAATGTAACACTACGGGCAATTTAGCATGGCCAATTCACCTGACGTGCACATCTTTGGACTGTGGGAGGAAACCCACGCAGACACGGGGCGAACGTGCAAACTCCACACAGTCAGTCGCCTGAGGCGGGAATTGAACACGGGTCTCTGGCGCTGTGAGGTAGCAGTGCTAACCACGTAGTTATACAGAGTTATTCTGTAGCTAACTCTGTCAATCGACAATAGAAGCAAATCTAAAATGACAGAATCGCTACTGTGTGGAAGCAGACGATTCGGCCATCGTTTCGACAGCGACTGTCTGGAGACCATCCCAGCCAGACCCACCACCATACTTTGATACTGTTACCTTGCGTTTCCTACAGCAAATCCACATATCCTGAATAATGTTGGAGTGTGTGAAGAAAGCGAATTCCCCAGAGGCAACGTACGGCAATGCTGGGTAAATGTTCAAACGGCCAGGCACGCATGGGCGGAATCGAAACAAGTTTGTTGGCACGGTGAAGCAGCAGGGTTAGCCATTGATCCATCGTGCCACGCAATAACCTCGCACAGTTTCTTGCACAAATATTTTGGAAAATAACAAAAATTCCACAAGAGCAGAACAATGGAAGAATTCCAAATTAGTGAATATAATTTGGAAATGTACAGCTTGACGAATGTTTGTGAGGGGCAGATGATGCTTCAACATCCTTATGGAATGATTTTAGCAAGTGACAAAACACTTTCATTCGGGGATAGCAGTTGATGTCGAAATGAATTTCAGCATGGAGCTTGGTAATTCAGAAAGTAATGACAAGAGAGCTACAGGAAAGTTAACTGCCTGGATTAAGTTTTGGATGTCCCACGAAAGAAATAAAGTGGTTGTAGATAGAAGGGTAAAATATTGGTACAATATTGAGATTCCAAAGGCCTGTACTGTGCTTTAAAGTTCTGTACTGTGTTATATGTATATCGTTAAATGAAAGTGATGCAGGCTTGATAGCTGAATGGTATCTTTTCTTGTCTGACCTGAAAATACAGACAGAAAGGTTATTTTTCCTACTTCAGTCATTTCTCTCACTCTCTCTCTTTCACTCTCTCTCAGTTTCTGTCTCCCTGTCCCTTCATGAGGTAATATCAATCAGACTGGGTGAAACATATGTTTACTTTCTGCCGCCCATGCTGATGGAGCTGTCAACATAATACGCACAAGATGCGGTCAATTTTTCTGACGTGTCATTATTACTGATGATGTACCTCTTGACCTTATAAGCTTGCGAACTGACTTTGGCTCAGAGACGTGAGACAGTCAGTGGAGAATGTCGAAGGCACCACTCTTAGCACTCGGTGTACTGATGCTTGGCCAGTCCATTGTGTCTGACGCATTTTTCGATCCTCCAGAATTCGAAGGTCAGTATTTTTCCTCCCATTGCACCATTCGTAGGTCTATGAGAAGGTCATTCATTCCCTTCATACCGACATTACAGAGAACTGTTTCAGCACTGAGTCATGTCCAAAACTCATTTCTTTCGTTGAAACTTCATTCACTTTCACCAAATAAGATCAATGCTTTCCTGTTTATCAGAATGATTTTCGCAATTTATTCATGCACAATCTTCTACTAGTGCCATTCCTGTCAGTCGTCTGCACATCCATCATTGCCTTCTCCTGACCTCATCCATTCCCTTTTCTGTGTGTGATACCTGGGCCATCCCCTTACTTTGATACTAGGCTTTTCAATATTACAACTCTTAACCCTTCTAACAGAAATCTGAAGTTTGAATCCCAAAGATAGGAGACTTGTTCCGGCACAGAAGGCGACCATTTAGCTTTGATCTAATACCAGTTCAAATGTTGATAGTGCTTCGGAGCATGGAATAATTAGTTATTTGAAATTTATTCTTAAAGGAATCTACTACAAAAGAAGTAATTGTTTCAGCAACCGTAGGTGACATCCGTAAGACTGCCGTTTGAATATGCTGGACAGTTCTGGTCGCCTTACTTGAGAAGGTATGCAGTCGTTAAGGAGGCAAATCAGAGGAGGTTCAGTCAATTGAGATAAGTAGTGAATATTTTGCTAATGAAGAATATTGTGGCAGTTAAACCCTCTCATCTCCCAATAGTTAGAAGAATGGGTGGAGCGGAATTCAGAATCTGCAAAACGATAATTGTGATTGATAAAATTGACAGGGAAGGGATGATTCTTCAGATCCGCTTATGAAGAAAGTTAAAACATTTAGAGCCTCTAATCTCCCAGTAGTTAGAAGAATGAGCAGAGATTAAATCAGAGTTTGAAAAATGCTAAGTACGATTGATAAAGTCGATGTAGAACGGATGGTTCTTCAGATCGCAATGTAGAAGGCCGGGTACTCGTTTTAGAATGAAGGGTATAGATTGAAAGCAGATGTGAGGAAAAATCACTTTTCTCAAGGTGTCCTCAATCTGTCCAACTCACTGACGCAGAATGCAGTTTATGTCGGGACATTAAGTAAAGATAAAGAGAACGAGGACAGTTTTTTTGTAATGACAACGGGTTGAAAGGAGGCCACTGGAATATGGAGTTGGGGTTGAGATAAGTTTAGCCATGATTGCATTAAATTAGCGCAGGCTTGAGGGTTTGACTACCTTTCTCCTTTTCGTCGTTCTTCTCCTCTCAAACAATATAGTCGATTTTAATTATCAGACACTGACATAATCCCTGAACCCTTCCCTCCAGCAACACCACTCTGTAGCGTCGACAATGCAGAAATGATTCAAACTGTTCCCTGCATGCAGTGTTTAATTGGACCGCCTCTGCCAAGTAGCACTCACAGATTTGATCATGTTCTTCTGTGTGTATATTCGAGCAATGTCCGTATTTTAAAAGCATTTGTTTTTGAGTTATTTGATGGCAGCCTACCATCTCCCTACCTTTTAGCACTACCAGACTTCCAAAAGTCTCGTGCAACTGTTTTCCACCAATTGCAACTGGTTAAAACAATGGCTTAGGAACAATGAATGTGGAAAGTTGTAACAGGGCATTTCGATGATTTCGACGCAATTGGGGAAAAGAAAAATATGGTTTGTTGAAGCATCATGTTTTGAGGAAACTGTTTGAGGTAATTGACAACACAAGTTGTAGAGAAAGGACAACCTTTGGACGTGGTTTAATTAAATTTCAAGAAGGCTTTATGCAATGTCTTCCACTGCGCAAATAGAATGGACAACGTGCAAGGGCGGCATGGAGAGAAGAATGACGTGTTTGGTAGTTAGTAGACAGGAGCTAACTTGGGACGGATTCATCTTTACAATTCGTGAGACAGAACGTTACTGGTTGGAACCTGAAATGTTTACTGCATTTAGAAATCGTTCAGCCGCAGAGATATGAGATACATTTTCAAATTTTGTGGACAGCAGAAAGATCGCCCGACAGAAAAATACCTCAATAATACAGCTCTTCACATAAGTTGAGAATTGAGTTTCACCGAAATAAGTTTAGGAAAGGCATTTTGGAAGAAGAATCAAGACAGGAGTGTAGTCGTGACTTCTGGGTCATGACGAGGCTCAAAAGAATAGAGGTATCTTCGCGTCCTTGTCCATATGTTTATGGTACAATTAAAAACGACCGTTTCCATTATCATTCGGGATATTGACATTAAAAGCAGAAGAATATATTTGACCTGCACAGAACTTTAATTTGGGCACAGCTGAATTTTGTTAACATCTCTGTGTTAATTCAGCAGTCTTTTATTCTCAAACTATGGCCTCCAGTTCTAGATACCGACGACGTGAGGAAACATCAGCTCGATCTTAACTTTGTATTTATTTTAGGCAGCTCACACAGACTCTCAGAGTCATACACTTGAGTGAATTTAGTTTCGTGAACGTAGAAATAACTGCAAGAGGAGGTATTCAATGATTAAGTGTCACAGGGCATTGTTGATACGACATCTGGAGTGCAGATCATTAAACAAATTTAAATATGCAGATGACTCGAACCTTGGGAGAAATGAAAACTATGGGGAGGATATTGCAGAGATCCAAAAATGCACTGGCAAATTGTTAGAGTTGGCAGGGAAGAGGTTGACACATTTCAAGACATGGAAGTGTGAGGTGATGCAAATTGTAGGATGAATACTGAATGGTTAAATAAAAGTGGGAGTGGGTGGTCGGAAGTTAAAGAGGCCCAGGCGCAAATGAACATGCTTGTATCTGCGCACAGCTAATAGACTCAGGCTGGACAGAGGGTGCGAACGGCAAACAAAGAATAAATTACGTGTGACTGCCCTCATTGGAGAGAAGACGGCTGAGAGGGTATCAGGCGGATGGTTTCAGAATCATGACACAATGCTTAATGGAGTACATAGGGAGAAGGCTTTACCATTTATAAAAGGAACACGAACGAGGGAGGCGTACAGTTAAAGTGGTGTGTAAATGAAACAGTACTGAAGTGAGGACATTTTGTATTCACCCTGCGATTACTAGGGGTCTGGAATGCGTGGCTTGGAAGAAAATGCAAGGCAGGTTAAATTAAAACCTTCAAGATGGAAGTTGGGTGTTTGTTGGGAAGGAAATAAAATGCAGATTTCTGAGAAAATAACCTAAACATTTACAGGTGACAGAACAGAACTGTAAACAGCGGGTCAAATAGCATCGGGGGCGCCCTAAATAAAATGGGGGATTCTTTGACATTGGAATTCTAACGTCTCCCTCTGGCTTCCACCGACCAGAACAGACATATAAAAGTATCCTTATTTCCTTACAGTGTATAACAACGACTGTGAAAAAGTTGGTGGAATGTGCTCGGTCAATGTGTGCACAGCACTTCAAGTGGAATCTGTCGTGAGGCTGTGCCCGTTTGAACAACACTGTTGTAAGAATCGGCGATCTCAGAAAAGCCATCGGGACCCTGACTTCATTTGGTGATTGCGTTGACTGCGAAGGCTGTGAGAGGTCGGACTCTGAAACAGCTTGTTCCTTGAGAGTTGTAAATTAAAACCGGCTGAATTGTAAACCACACCTTGTTCATGTCCCATTTCTTGCCACATAGTCACGCCTGGGAAACGTCAGGACGTCTGGAAGTTGCAACATAGAGAGAGAAGGAAGGAGAGTTAACATTTCAGGCCTAGTTGAACTTTTATGTAGAGAGAAATGCAACTGTTCTTCCCGCAAATATGACAGAGAGGAGAAGAGTGAGCGAGAGAGAGAGAAAGGGGGAGAGAAAGAGGGAGAGACAGAGACATAGACAGACACAGAGAGGGAAAACACAGAGGGAGAGGCATTGTTCAACTCATGGGATGAAAATTAATCGCGATTGCAGAGGAATGAGGTTGGAATGAAATCAGTCATGATCGGGGATTTCATTTAAAGTGACAGAACATTGAGAGACCTGTATAGAATGAACATGGCGATGATGTACCCGTGAATAGGAAAGGCTGGGATCCGAGGGCACAGCGTGAAAGTAACAGGTCAACCCTCTTGAACTGATTTAAGGCAGAATGTCTTCATCGAGAGGATGGTGATTCTTCAAACGCATTGCCACCGAAGGCTGTGCAAGCCAGGTCATTGAGTGCATTTCAGTCAGGAATCGATCGGCTCTTGGTTGGTAAGACGATCATTGGTTATGTGGTGGGTGAGGGGTAGGTGGACGGCAAAAGCCAGGTGTTGAGAATCCTATCAGCTTTGATCAAAGGTTGGAGCAGACTCAGGGGCAAAGTGGTTAAAATTTGTATCGATGTTTCACAATCTTGTGATTTTGTGGAATGGAGCAGCAGGCTTGAATGTCCAAGTCGCCGATACTATCCCTGATGCCTGTACGTGCTGCTCGTCAATTCAGATGCAGCTCAACGTTGTCAAATGTCAATGCGAATAAAAGGGTGCGAGTTGAGGATGAACAGCAAGAGAGTACCACACTTTTCGAGAGCTCACGCTGAGAAACGATCTCACTGTCAGCAGCTTTACATCGTGGGAGCGCCGTTCTATCAAATGGTCAGTGTAACGTGGATGGAACGGAGAGTCAAGAGGAATGACAGGCCGCCATGAGCTGACATTGCACGAAATACAGTAATGTGTAATTTGTCAGTAATGAAAGACCACCAATCACTCTCTCGGACGGGCTGCACTGAAGTCTGCACTCAAGACTGGAAAGCCAGATCTGGTGTGGCACCGCACTGTGGCAGACTCAGTACTGATGCAATCCTGCACAAACACACAGTCAGTCGAACGTGAGAGTGATGTGCAGGTGATTTAGTCTGGAACAAACATTGCAGGGTCCGAAGCAGGAAATTGCGGATGGGCTGCTCTGCACCCCGCTCTGAGAAAAAAACTGGGACGTGAGCAAGCGGTTGAACCACAGGAGAAAAGGGCTCTATACACCTCGCATAATGCTGCAGCTTTTGAATGCATGTGAATAACTCGGTGTGTGTGTGTGTGTGTGTGTGTGTGTGTGTGTGTGTGTGTGTGTGTGTGTGTGTGTGTGTGTGTGTGTGTGTGTGTGTGTGTGTGTCTGTGTGTGTGTGTGTGTGTGTGTGTGTGTGTGTGTGTGTGTGTGTTTGTGTGTGTGTGTGTGTGTGTGTTTATAATAAAATGCTGTCCAAACATTTCATTAAAAGTCGATCAGAAATCCGTTTTAATGCAAGGAGATGTTAGGGACATATATCATCTGAGTGGATTCACTCGTCAACATGTCGGCAAGTCTGGCTCTCCAGCATGTATTGCCCGCCACTAGTTTCCACCATAACAAGGTGGCTGCGAATGCTTTCTTGAACAGCTGCTGTCCATGTGCTTGCGGTAGACTCACAGTGCTGTTTGCGAGGCCGTTCAGGAATGCAATCCAGTGACACAGAAGGAACGGTCTCGTTGGATTGGAGCATCGTCACTCAGCTATCCATCACATTATGGCCTTGATTCAAACATAGACATAAGAACTGAATTGCAGAGGTGATGGGACAGTGACAGGTCTTAACATGGAGATCGCTTTCAACTCCATGAGCAAAACTGGAATAAATGGGTATCAAGAGGAAAATGCTCGAGTGGTTGGGCTCTTACCCTGAAGATAGGCCAAATGACGATGTTGTTGCAGGGCAGTAATCTCAGTTCCAGAAAATCGCGACATGTTTTCCTCAGGATAGTGTCCATGTAGAAATTATCTTCGGGTAGTCTATCAGAATGACATTAGTGGGGATGTTGCTGATGACCGTGCAAATTCCATCAACATTTGCATCTATGTAGGTAAGGAAACAGTCATTTTTTTTTAAATTGCAAGATCTGTATGATGTCTAGGCTAGGTTGACAAGTGATAGCGCGAATGTGAGCACTGCTGATGCTGGAGATTAGAGTCGAGAGTGGTTTCTAGAAAAGCACAACGGGCCAGACAGCATCTGACGAACAGGAAATTCGACGCTTCGAACAAAAGCCCTTCATCAGGAATGGTCTTTGCGTGAAACGTACATTTTCATGCCCTTTGGATGCCGCCTGGACTACTGTACTTTTCCAGCACCACAGTATGCTAGTCACATCCACGTCATACCAATGCCAATTATAAACCCTACCAACAACAGACAATCCAATAATTGCCCCTTCCCATCAAATGGCGTTACAATCAATGAGTCATCATTATCAACATTCTAGGATTTACATTTGACAAGAAACTAAACTGGATTCACCACGTAAACACATTAGATATAGCACCAGGTCAGACACTTGGAAAGCTGTTGCGAATGCTGTGACCAACAACTCTACATAATCTAAAATATACATGTCATGATTTTTATAAATTACCACCCACTTGTATGGATTATTGCAGCTGCAACAACACTTAAGAAGGTTTGCATCATTCAGGACAAAACACACTGCATGAATGGTATTATATTCCCAACGTTCCAATCGCTCCAACGCCCACACTCAGAAGCAGCACTGTGTACTTTATTCAGGATGTCTTGGCGAAATTCTGCAGGGTTCCATCAGATCGCACTATGAAAATCAGACCACTTTGCCCTCGAAGGGAAAGTCAGCAGATACATGGGAGAGATTTACCTGCAAGTTCTCCTGCAAGCCACTCACATCCTGACTTCGAATATGAACAAAAATAAGTATACCACAGGAACAGGTCTGAGGCCCTCCAAATCGTTTCTGAACATTATGCGCTAATTAAACTAAAACTCATGCCTCTGCCCTTAAACAGTCCTACCCCTCTATTCCCATAACCATCCAACTGCTTCTTCAATGTCGACAACGTGATTGTTTCCATTATCTCATATGGCAGTGTGTTCCAGGCCCCGACCAATCTCGCTGTGAATTTCTTCCACGCACATCTCCATTGCTTAATACTGATACAAAGTCTCCATTAAATATCCCTCCACTTTTGGTGGCTCCATGCGTAATTTCAACATTTATCCTTGCGTGTGTCTACTGTTTCCCTTGTTACACTCTTTCTTCTCATATATGCATGTAATGTCTTGGGGTTCTCTTCGGCCTTGCTTGATAAAGACATTTAATGGCCCCTTTTACACTTCCTAATTCCACGTTTAGCATCGTTCATAATTTTCTCTATATTCCCATGTGATTCGTCAGTTTGTACCTGTATTTCTCGTATTTATTGGAACCATGGCTGATCCAAAGATCCCAACTTCTACTTTCCTGCCTTCCCCACGTCACCCTTGTTTCCATGATGAATCAAATTCTTACCATTTCTGCTGGAAATATACTTACTGACCCAGCCTGTACAGCTCTCTGCTGCAACGAATTCCCTAGATTCACTATACTCGGATTGAAGAACTTCCTTCCCATCTCTGAATTCAATGGGTGAGCCCTTGTTGGGATTCTGGTTAAAGATTCTCACACACGGGAAAACAAATCTTGTGCCAAAAATAATGATTGCAGACCACAAGAAACTTTGTGGAGTTATGTACAACAGGGGAAGATATGAATGGTTGCAATAGAATACAGTTCATTTGAAAAGGTATGTGAAGAAATGCAAATAGAATTTAACTTGCCATGTGTAAGATGATGCCTTTGAAAGAAAGCTGTGATGCAGCAGGACAATTATATACAAAGTGGACTTGGTGTACGTTCAGTGCTCCATGAAAGTGACAATACAATTTGGTGTGGTAGGAAAGAAAGCAGCTGGCGTGGTTGTCCGCATCGTTCGCAGGACGGAGAAGAAATATTTGCATTTCATGGTGTAGGTATATGAAACTTTTCAAAAAATGTGGCCATATTTGAAGTAGTATGTGTTGTTCCCATTGCCTCACGTTAGACAGGATTTGGTGGATGTGGACAGCGCGCAAAATCAGATGACCACAATGTTGCCTGTGTTTGTTGTTTTCAGAGTGTGTTTGCTATAAGATGAGATTGGAATAAAATTGGAATGTTTAGCTAGTGTCAAATGCGAAGGGCTGACTGTATAGATTTATGTAAAATTAGGAGAGGCAAGAACAACGTGGATAGTCGAAATCTCTTTTTTCAGTGTAGAACAGTTACACACAAACGTGGACAAGATTAGGGTGAGATTGGGCAAGTTTAAATGAGATGGGGAAAGCAAGTGTTTGCGTTTTGCAACGAGGATGGAAAGTGCCTTGGTAACTAGTGAAAGCAGAATTGTGAGCAAAGTCTTTAAGTGGCACCTCAGTAGAAACATGTGGATGGGGTATAAAGAGGGTGGGGGTATTGAAAGGGAGAACTAGAGACAGAGATTGGTGAAAGTTGAGAGAGAGTCCTAGGGGGGAAGAGAGAGAAGAAGAGAGTGGGAGGAGGATCGGGAAAGAGCATGGGAATTTAGAGACAGTGGGTGGGACCTGTGAGAGACAGACAGAGGAGGAGACGGGTAGAGAGAGAGAGAAAAAGAAGGATCGGAGGTGGGACGGGGGCAGAGAGAGGGATTGGGTGGGCGTTAGATAGAGACTGCGTGCACGATGTGGATCGAGAGAGGGAGCAGAGAGTGGGATGTGCGTCGCGAGAGATATCGTTAAGGATTAGAGGGAGAGATTGGGGGTGTAGTGAGAGAGCAAGGGAGTGTGTTAAATATATAAAGTGGGGTGATATAGACCGAGACTGTGAGAGAGTAGATCGAGACAAAGAAAGGTGAGACATTGAGGAAGGGACGTGGAGAGAGAGGGAGTGGGGAGTGAGAGTCAGGCGGGAGCAGAAAGAGTGTGGGTGCGGTACACAGAGAGTGAAGAGATAGGTACACAGAGAGAGAGCGGGGTCGGGGGGGGTGCTTGGGAGAGACAGTGGGGATGCAAGCATGAGAGAGAGTCGGAGGGTTTAGTGGGTGACAGTGGTAATGTGAAAGAGGGAGAGGAGGGGTGTAGAGAGAGATTGGAAGGCGGTTCGAGTGTGAGAGACAGAGGGAAAGGGATTTATGTAGATAAACAGAGTGGGAGAGAGTGGGAGAGGAGTATACAGAGAATGGCAGAGAGAGATATTGGGAGGCGGGAGAGAGAGAATGATGGTACAGAGTCAGAGAATGGGAGTGTGATCGAGAGAGGAAGACAAAGCGGGAGAGAAGTGTGGGAGTTGTGGAGCGGGAGAGAGGCAAGTGTACAGAGAGGGGGGTATGGCGTAGTTGGAGAGAGAGAGTGGGAGGATGTACAGAGATAGAGAATGGAAGGGGCGGAGAGACAGACAGGCAGTGGGATGGAGGTATAGGGAGGAAGAGAGTGGGAGGGGCTCGATGGAGAAAGAATGAGGGAGAGTACAGTGGGAAGTTACAGCGGAAGGGAGAGAATGGGCGGGAAAAGAGGGAGAGATTGGGGTGGAAAAATAAGAGAATTGCGAGTTGATAGAGTGGAGAGGTGTCGAGAGAGGGAGGGAGGGTAAGGGGTTTAAGAACAAGAGCAAGCGAGAGGGACAGTAGGTATGAGAGAGGTGAAAGGGTACAAGGAGAGACAGAAACTTGGAGGGTTGTAAAGAGAGAGAGGCAAAGAGTGAGAGTGGGAGAGTTGAAGAGACAGAGAGACAGAGAGTGGGAGGGGAGTAGAGAGATAAAGAGACGAAGGTGGTATGGATAGAGAATGGCATCGATTGGGAAAGCAATTGAGAGTGAGCGAAAATGAAGTGGTATAGAGCCAGAGAGTGGCAAGGAGGCACAGAGAGAAAGAAGCGGGTGCAGAGAGGGAGAGAAAGAGAGGAAGGTAGAGGGAGAGTGAGACAGAGTGGGGGCGTGGAGAGTGTGTTCGGGCATGTTAGACAGAGAGAAAGATAGATGGGCAGAGAGAGAGGGAATGTCTGAGGGACAATGTAGGAGGTGGCAGACGGAGAGAAAACACTGGGATGATTAGAGAGAGCGAGAGAGAAAATGAAGGGTGCAGAGAGAGGAAGAGAACGGGGGAAGAAAGAGAAAGAGAGGAAATTAGAGTGAGTGTGGGAGAATGGTCGAGAGAGAGTGGGTGAAGAGTAGAGATACAAATTGTCGGAAGGGTGTACAGCGAGAGTGGCGGTGTACAGGGAGAGAAAAGAAGGATGCATGGAGAGAGTGCAGGGAGAATGGAGAGGGATAGTGTGAGGAGAGTAGAGAGAGAGGTAGAGGGTGAGTGGAATATCTTGCAAAGAATGAATGGAATGGTTTAGAGACAGAGAGATCGGAGTGGAGGGATCGGGAGTGACTGAGGAGGAGCCAGTCGGGAGAAAGTTGGAGGGCAGAGAAGGGGAGAGTCTGCAAAAGTGTTATGCAGAGATGGTAGAGAGAGAGACCCCGCGAATGGGAGGGTTTAGAGAGAATTAGTCAGAGGTGTGTAGAAAGATGGTGAGTGTGGCAGTGGCTACATGAATGGAGAGCGGGACGCTGATAGCTTGTGGGATAGAGGTAGAGTGGAGGGGGTATAGGCAAAGAGGGAGAGGTGTAGAAGGAAAGATCAAGAGGTGGGAATAGGGAGAGGGGGGAGTGGGACGGTTTGAACAGATATAGTAAGAAGCGGGTAGAGAGATTAGAGTTAGTAGGGCTTAGGGAGACGTTTGAAGTGGGGTAGAGAGAGAGTACGAGGGGTATGTAAAGAGAGAATGAGAGACTGGGAGGGGTGCTGAGAGAGAAGGAAGTGAGTTACCGAGAAAGAGATAGGTGGGGGTAGAGAGAAAAATAAAGGTACTTAGACAGATTGTGTGACGGGTATCGAGAGAGAGAGGCGAGTAGAGAGTGAGCCAGAGAGAGGGAGGGGTAAAGATAGAGAGTGGGAGGGTTTGGAAGGAACGAAGGAGGGAAGTTAGAGAGAGAGAGGGGAATAGATGTTAGCTAGAGGGAGGGACTTAAATAGAGAGCGTGAAGTGGCTACATATAGGGGGAGTGTAGGATTTCAAATAGAAAGAGGGAGAGAGAGGGAGTGACGTCGATATAGAGACTGAGAAGGGTGTAGATGGACAGATTGGTGTGTATTGAGAGGGAGTGAGAGTGGGAAATCCGAGAGAGTGGGAGGGAGAGAAACAGAGAGAGAGGGGCAGGGGTGTAGAGAGAGAATGAATGGGATTTGGATTAAGAAAGACAGTGGGGGCGAGGAGGGAGAATGAGTGGGAGACGGGGATAGAGAGAGGAAGATGGATGGAAGAGCGTGAGAGGGATTCGACCGAGAGAGTGAGAGGGGGTGGAGACAGATTTAGTGGAACGCGGTGGAGAGATCGTGGAAGGGCCTAAAGTGAGAGAATGGGGTTGGATTGGGAGAATGAGTGGGAATGGTGGAGAGGGAGAAAGGGGAGACTGTGGAAGAGGTTTAGAGAAAGAGAGTGGGAGTAAGTTTGAGAGACAGAGAATTGGAGTGGGGATGAATGAGAGAGAAGGATGGGCCTACAGATAGAGGAGGGGGGAGAAAATGGGAAGGGGTGGAGAGGGATAGAGTATGAATGAGTAACAAGAGTGTCAGAGTAGGAAGGGCGTTAACAGAGGGAGAGCAAGGTTGGGAAAGAGAGACCGAGACAGTATGGGTGGGGTGAAGAGAGGGGGGGAAGAGAGAGGGAAAGAAAGGGAAAGAGTGGGAGCAGGATAGAGAGACACAGAGAGATGGTGGGGAGGTAGAGACAAAGAATGGTAAGGACGTAGACATACAGAGACAGATTGGGAGGGGGCAGAGAGAGATGGAGTGGGAGGGAGTGGAGGGAGAGAGAGACAGGGGAATAGAGAAGAGAATGGGAGTTGTTGGGAGAGACAGAGAGTGTGGCAGGGAGTACAGAGAGTGCAAGGGAGGAGACAGAGGGAGGGTGAGAGAGAACCTATGAGAGTGGATAGAGAGAGAGAGAGAGAGACAGTGGGATGGGTGATAGAGAGAGACATTGAGAGACAGATTCTGCAGAGAGAGACAGTGGAAATAAGGATAGAGAGAAAGAGTTTAGGAGGTGGTATAGAGAAAGTGGGAGGGGGAACAGAGAGAGGGAATGATCGGAAGAGTGGATGGACAGGGAGAGTGGAAATGGTTAGAGAGACTGACAGAGTGAGCTGGGGAGAGAGAGAGAGGCTGATAGAATGTGGGGGCCGCAGACAGTGAGGCAGAGTCAGATGGGGGTACAGGGAGACAGAGAGAAAGAGGAAAATAGTAGGCTGGTAGGGATAGAGAGAGTTGGGGGCGCATAGGGAGAGACAGTGAAAGGGTTAGATAGATAGAGCGAGGGACTGGAGATTAAGAGGGAATTCGAGAGAGAGTGGGACGGCTGGAGGAAGAGAGATTGGGAATGTCGAAAGACAGAGAGAAATGGAAGAAGACAGAGAGAAATGGAATAGGACAGAGAGGCAGTGGGTGTGTTGAGAAAGTAAATGTCAGGGAGCAGTGTCGAGCGAAAGAGAGAGTGATTGTGGCTTTGAGAGGGAGTGCAAGAGAGAGTGAAGAGGGTAGACAAATAGACAGGGAGGGGAGTAATGGGAAATGGAGCAAGTGCGATCTGGCATAAAGAGAGAGGGAAAGGTAGAGAGAAGGAATGGAAAGGAAATAGAGAGACAGAGAGAGAGAGTGAGAGGTCGTTAGAGAGAGGGAGAGAGTAGGAAGCAGTATAGAGAGAGATTTGGAAGGTCCAAATTGTGGGAGGGAGGCAGAGAGAGAAACAGAGTGGGTGAAGCCTAGAGGGTGTGAAAGGGAAATAAAGATGACTGGACGGATGTAGAGAGAGAGAGAGAGGGCGGGGATAGAGAGAGTGTGATGGAGGGCGAGGAGAGTGGGAAGAGATACAGAGAGAAAGAATGCGCCGTTAGTGAGAGAGAGTGCAAGAAGGAGACAAGAAAATGGTAGGAGATAGAATCGGGAGGGTGAGGAATGAGATCGGGATAAAGATGAGAAGGAGAATGGGATGTGGACACACAGAGAGAAAGTGGTTTGGCTAAACAATGAGAGTGAGGGAGAGTGGCAGAGAGTAGAGGATGGGAGTGGTTATAGAAGAAGAGTGGCACAGAGTGTAGAGAGAGAAAGGGTGGCGAAAGAGAGATAGTGGGAGAAACAGATAGAGTGGGTTGGATAGAAAGTTAGTCAGTGGGAGGTGGAGAGTAGAGAGGGAGAGATTGAGGGAGAGAGTTAGATAGGGAGAGAGTAAGCGTGTTGCGATGGAGATTTGCAGGCGCGTTAACAGACACAGAGAGACAGGGAGAGGTGTAGCAAGACTGAGAGAGGGAGTGGGAGGGCGAATAGGGAGAAAGGGCAACTAGAGGCAGTGAGGGGGAAGAGGAAGAGAGAGAATGAGACCGGATGGACTGAAAGAGAATGGGTCGAAGTATATATAATATATATATATATATATACACACACACACACACATGCACACACATATACACACATATATATATATATATAGAGAGAGAGAGAGAGATTCGGAGGAGATTCATTGAAAGAGTGGGGTGCGTAGAGAGATATGGTGCAGACAGTGAAAGTGGGAGACGATTCGAGAGAGACAGAGTGACAGTCAGAGATCGGGAGCATTGTAGATTGACGGGGAGAGAGTGGTGGAGAGTATAGAGAGAGAATGGAGAGACACTGTGGGAGCGGGTCGAGAGAGAGTGGCTCGGGTGTATATAGAGAGTGGATAGGGAGAGAGATAGAGTGAGGCAAGTGTGCAGACCGAGTGGGGGTTGCGTGAGACTGGAAGGTGGATAGAGAGAGGGAGACTGGGTGGGAGTCGGGTAGAGGGAGACAGAGACAGTAGTATTGGAGTGAGAGAAAGAGAGAGTGGTTGATGCTGGAGGCAGAGAGAGAATAGGAGGTGTGGAGAAAGATACAGTGTTGGTCGGGCAAGACAGAGCGTGAGATCTTGGGAGTGTGTTACATAGAAGGAGAGAAGAGTTTGGAGTGTAGAGAGAGTGGGAGTGGTCAGAGATAGATGGTATAGAGGAAGACAGAGAGTATGAGACGGGAAAGTGAGTGTGAGTGGGGGTAGTGAGAAATCAAGAGAAGAAAGGAAAAGAGTTTGGGACGAGAAAGTGATAGAGATGGAGCTGGTGGAGAGAGACTGAGGATGGGAGGTGAACAAGAGAGTTGAGCGGGGCTGGAGAAAAAGAGGAGGAGCAGGGAGACAGAGAGTGGGCGTGGTTAGCCAGGAAGAGTGAGGATTTAGAGGGACAATGAGTGGGAGGTAGGTCGACAAAGAGCTCGGTGGCCGGAGAGTGAGTGGGGGTAAGAGAGAGTGAATGGGGCGGTGTTGGGAGAGAAAATGGTACCAGTGCAGAAAGAGTCCGAGAGAGTGAGAGGCGAAAGAGTGTGGGGGAGACAGAGAGAGAAAGAAAGAGCTGGTGGAGAAAGACTGAATGTGGGATGGGAGATAGAGAGTGGAGCGCAGCGAGAGCGACAGAGTGGGAGCAGGGAGACAGAGTATGGGAAGGTTAAACGAGAGTGAAAGAGTGGAATTGAGTTGAGAGCGGGGTGTAGTGAGAGATTGAGTGTGAGCCGGTGGGAGAGACAGAGGGAGACAGTTGGAGGAGTGCAGAGAGAGATGGGAGAGCGTGAGCGGCTGGTGTCGAGAGAGGGGAGACTGTGACAGTGGACTATCTAGACAGAAGGGGAGCGAGGGAGCTGCGTAGGGAGAGAGTGGAGGGATGTACACAGATAGATGGGGAGGAGAGTGGGAGTTGTTCATTTATCCATGCACCAAACTCTACGGGCAATTGAGTAGGGCAAATTCACCTAACCTGCACGTTTTTGGACTTGGAGAAAACAGGAGCCCCCAAAGGCAAACCACGCATACACAAGAGGCATTTGCAAACGCCACATCGTAATTCGCCTGAGACGGGAATTGAACTCGGGTCTCTAATACGGTGCTGACCATTGTGCAACCGTGCCACCCAGCTCTTTGTCACCTTTTGAGAGAGTCGTCACCGTTCACAAATGAATCAATCAGGCTCGATCAACCTGTGTGATCGGACACAAAAGGCATTGCCATGTTGATGGCAGACTGGTCCCTCAATGTCCTTCAAGTGCAGGGTCTACGGAGCTTCCTCCAAATAAGAGTGATGCTCCCTGTGTTTGTTACTCATCTCGATGTTTCTGTTTGCCCTGACAATGACATTCTATGAACTCCATTCGAACCCAGATTCGGGTGTGTGTGGTAGGTCTGCAACTAACAGGTTGATTGCTAACTGTTGTTTTGGTAGCTGCGGCCTGTCTGGTTGATTCAGCATGTATCCTTTGTCAAGACTCGCCTTAGTCACCCAGCATGATTTAGCACTTGTCCATTTTTCATCAAAGCCATCATTAACTTTATAATTTTGATTAGCCGGTCCAGCCACAGGTATTCCTCTCGTTCCTGAATACGAAGCGTGATGGATCCCAACATAAAAGTTTCTTTACTCAGCGGGTTGTGAGTTCATGGAATGCCCTGCCAGTAGCAGTGGTGAACTCTCCCACTTTATGGTCATTTAAGCGGGCATTGGATAAGCATATGGAGGTTATTGGGCTAGTGTAGGTTAGGTAGGCTTTGGTCGGCGCAACATCGAGGGGCCGAAGGGCCTGTACTGCGCTGTATTTTTCTATGTTCTACGTTCTATGTTCTATGAAAGTCGTTGACTCCAGGACCATACATTTTCCAGCAAGCATAAATGTACTTGAGGGACTAATTTGATGTAGATAGACATGAGAACATTACACTTAACTAAGATCAAGCAACTACACAAACAAACAGGTGGAAAATGAAATAAAGGTTGTAAAACTACAAAAGCAAAGATAAAGAACGAGAATTACAAAACAGCTCATATCGAAACAAACATCATAAAACGACAGGGAAAACGCGTGGAAGGAAACTTTTCAAAATGAAAACTTGAAAATTCAATGAACATATTGAAACTGCAGAATATTTTATTCAGTGGAGAAACGAAAAATAGAAGAATCAACTAAACATTACAAAATCGCAAGGAAAAGCAAAACGAAACATTGAACCAACATTACAGATTATCTTACACACTTTGGTAACAAAGATTCACTTGAAATCATCAACTATTTACGATGTTTCAATCTGCTCGGGACGACGGTCATTAGAGCGAGGTATACAGACCTATATACTGGTCTGTCTGCTGTTAGTGGGTGTTGTTGCTGATGAAGATGACGATCCTGATGAGGTATATCGTGATTGTGCTTCACATGGTCATGTTCTTCCAGGAGAAAGACAACAGTTCTTTCGTTGTTTTTTTCTGTTTAATAGGTGAATGGATTTTAACTAGTGTAGTACATGTGCCCAAACACTCTCACGTTTTCTTTTCTTCCAAAATCAAAGGAGAAAAGTTACTTGGCAAAAGGAGCGGACATGAAATGGGGTGTCAGGTTTCGAGGCCTGGTTCTCTCCAACCTCGTATTCTCGTTTTCAATATAAGGGTTATTGGGGCAAAGTGGTCACGGAAGATCAAAATGGGATTATAATGATGACCAACGATTTGAGACAAATGACAATGAAGCAGGCCTACCGAATCGACTGAGGTGACGTTATCAGCTTGGCCGATTATTTGAATATGAGTGATGATGAAAACGGTCCCAAGAGATTAATGACGTAAGTAAAAATGGAAATGAGTGGGTAACCGAAAAATTGTAACCTGGTTAATCCCACTGGCGTGCACAGAAGTAAGATTTGGAAGACGTGTGAGGTGCTTAAGATCGTGGCTGAGCAGGAAAAGTTGCACCTCAACTATGTGTGTCTTTTAAGAGCTGTTCCATCACCCGGATTATTGAATGAATGCACACGTCAAATGGGCATGCCGCAGAGACTCATTTGCGTGTTCTGAATCCTCTGTCTCAAGGGGCGTGGCCATCTGGGCTCCTCTCGTTTCACATATTTGAGACCTACTCTCTCATGGTGACACCCGGAATTACCATTTGACACCCTGAATTAGTCCATAGTCTGAATTAGCCTTTTCTTTTAGTATAAAGCATCCATAGCACATACACGTCATTTGTGCTCTGCTCCTTGTTTAATTTTACGTCTGTCACGGGTTTATGGAGAGTCCTGTTAAGTTTAGTCCATGGCAAATGTTTAATACTTCCAATTTTATTAGATTTGACTGAGTTGTTGTAACCTGTTAGACAGTCTTGCACTGAATCACTAAAACTGTCCGGGGTGGGGGTAGGGATGTGGGGGGAGGATGGCATTGGACGTTGAAGCTGCATTCAGTGCGAGTGATTGAATGATATAGGTGCGGCATGACTGTGAGGATATGTCATGGGGTGTTTTTGGTTTTGTCATCGGTTTTAGGATAGTGTCACCCGCCATACTTATATTAATGTAGTGAGAGTGGCCGGGTTGTGTGTCGTAATTTCAACCAGATAACACGGTAACCAGTCGGCTTTATTTGTGGCTCATAGAACCATGTGGACCGAGTGATTTGCCTTATTCAGTGCAGAGAGTGGACCGAATAGTTATGGGAAAGAACGTAACTTGGGTTATAGATCTGTAGCATTACTTGTTACCCGAAAGAGTTATTCTACCTGGCAAACATTGCTAGCGAAGTACGTTTGCTTACTTTCCTTCTTGTCTGTAACTTGACAGCTGCATTAAACTGATTGGCCTTGACATTGTCCGTGAGATGCTGCACCACATTTTTTTTGTAGATTAGGGCAGTGAATGCAGTTTATGTGAGGTCGAGGCCCAATCGGTAGTCGATCCCATTCAGGGGTCTGCATTTCATGAGTGTATGTGAGGTGTGCCCTGGAGATCAGTGGATGCTGTTGCGTTCCATTCTGCAGACAGACGAACGTATTTCTTCCATCTTTTGTGTTTCTTCCACAGTGTTTTCCTAATAATTCCCGTTAGGTTACGGTTTCCTCTTTCCATGATCCCATTGAATTGCGTTTGGTGTACAATGTGTAGTTTCTGCTTGATTTGCGTAACTCAGCCAGCGAAATGTGTTCCACGATCTAACTTGATACTGTGGGGTCGACCCCAACCTATTCTTTTCAGGCATGTATTTTTCCCTTAGCTGTATTTACCCTATCAAAAAAAAAGTATCAACATCTTTTGTGGAAGTACTATGGTGTCAAGGATGTAGGTATAGACATTGGCATAAGGTTGCAGGGAACCGATATAGTCAAGTGATACTATTGTCCAGGGCCTTTTCACTTTGCCAATTCTCTCTTTCGCTTGTAATTCTCCGGATTGCTTGGGCGGAATCCCGACCATGTGATGCACCCCTATGTGTATTTGTTCAGCAACACAGCAGTTTTAATCGTTCTGTACACACTTCTCTGCCCTGGAGCCCGTGCCCAGCATGGTATCAATACACAATTTGGTTCCAGTCTTGAGTTGAGCCGAGATAGATTTCTCATTTTAGAAATAACCTGACCCGTAGTTGTCAGGAATCCTTCCATCTAATTTATGCGTCTGAGTAAACTTTTGCAACAGGTCCTGAAGAAGGGCTTGTGCCCGAAAACGTCTAATCTCCTGTTCCTTGAATACTGCCTGACCTGCTGCGCTTTTCCAGCAACACATTTTCAGCGGTAAACTCTTGCAACAATTTGTTTTAAGGAATCATTGTGATGTTGTGCTTGCCTAATGTCCTCTATGTTGGTATGATTAAAAGTGACTGCATTGGCCTGATCACCTATGGATGTCTGCCAGAATACTCCCACATGAGCCCTTCTTTTGGCTAATTCATCTACTCTGCGGTTAAATTATGGGCATGTCCTGTGATTGTTTCTATCTTTGATTATGCAACATTTCCTTATACTAAGGGCTATAGTATGTACTTTATAAGGGGGTTGATGATCATGGTTTCCCTTCAGCAGAAACAGAACCTCTTGCTTGCCAAAGTGGTAAGATTTCAGTGAGAGTATTGGACTATTGCATGCTGTCCGAATGGTTACCTACGGGTGAAGGGAAGTAATGAGGATGGTTGACTATATAGACTGTTCGATCATTGGCATCCATGTTGATGGCAGGATTGTCATTACGTGTACATTACTGCAAGTGCTGGTGCACGTAGCCTCCTCAATATAAGCGAGTGGCAACGACCACCGCTTTGATGGAGGTATGGTTGTTGACAACAGCGAAATATGTTTGCTTTCATCACACTAGCCAAAAGGTTCCCTATTTTGATAACGAGGCACTGTATTATTTTACCTCCAGCTGCTCGTGATCTGAAACGTTTTGCTACTTCTAACTCTCTACACCCTTCCCAATTTTCAAACCTCAGCCACTAAAATTGGGCAAATGGATGGCTGCAGTCTCCTGTAGTCCGTTTAATGAAAATGCCACAGCTTAAGTAACCCAATGTTGTGCAACGCAAACAGATCTTCTGTTTACTCTAATACCTGTAGGTTAGCAGCTGAAAACAATTACCATGCTGAGAAAAGTGTTTGGAACGTTCGAGGCAATTCCTGACTTCGTGGAAACAACAAAGGTTTCTGCTTCCGCTGGCCAAACATTGCTAATGTAGTGCTACGTAATGTAAATGGTTATGTGCATGACATTATTGGAATTGTTTTTAAAAATGCACATTTTTTTCCTTTTGTTGTTTGTGAGAAATTGTCAGGCAGAGCTAATTTTAGGTGACATGGCAGATTAATTTATTATTCTGGGCAAAAACAATAACATGTCTCAATTTCGAGAAATGTCTTGTTGCTGATATATTGTCAGGATGGGAATGTGAACGAGCGAATATTGCATCAATGGAAATGTGAAGTCGACCACAGTACATTGTGCTTGACAAATGCACACGAAATGAAATCTACACAGTTCCTCCCATACTTCAGAGATATGAAGAGACCAGAAAGTCAAAATCGCGTGTCAACTAGACCTTACTTTTTCTTTCACGTTTTGCATAGGCATGTGTGCGTGTGAACCTTTACTGAAAGTCAAACACAAAGTAACCTTATCGCTTGACACTGATATGATGTTGTTGTCACTTTGAAAAAGGTTATTTTGCCATTTTGTGGTGAAGACTGTTTATCATGGCAGAGGCGTCAAAATTCTTTCGTTGTCAATAGCAGGGGAGTGACCAATTCTCCCAGTTCAGATTTTTTTTCGACTTTGGTTTGCTTGTCACACTGAGAAGCTGATGGCTTTGTTGTAGCAGACCCTGTTGCAGTGGAGACATATGGTTCCTCGCTGATACTTCTCTCTGAAATGTCTTCTGCCTGTAAGAACCGTCGTTTGAATTTACATTTTGACAAGGGAAGTGCTGATAGAATGTTAGAGGAACGGGGATTAATATGTCAGCTCAGCTAAATTTCCAAAATTAAGGTATTTTAAATTCTGCTTACTTTCGCGTTTCAACTGTACTTTCTAAATAATTTCTTTTTTGCTTGAAGCCGTGTAGTTTTAATAGCTGCATAATACCAAAAATATTCACTTCATATCCACTTTAAAATAACAAGAGGTTACGATCTCGGTTTCCTTCTCAAAATGTTTGACGACGTGTGTACTGGTCCAAAACAGATTGCAGGTTCTTGTCGTGATTAATTCGATGATTCTAATTTGGGATTTGGGTTGATGCACATAACGGCAGCGAGTGGCGGATTTTAATGTCATTAGTTCCGTGTTTCACAATATAATGGATTTAAAAATCACTTCATGTAGATCTGTTAGGGATCTGTTGAAAGAAGCCTCAGTATTGCATAACTCTGAGAGTAGGGAGATAAGAGTCTTTCTCATTTCATTTGAAAAGGTGGTTGAACAAATGAGAGGGCAGCTTGACATGGGTTTTATTCATCCAAAAAACGAAGTTTGGTAGAGGTAAGGTATTTGTATCACTGGCAAAGGCGGTATCTGATGAGTATGAGGACTTAAACAAAGACATCTGAACACATGTGCCAGAGGCCGACAGTCAACATTTCAGGAATCAAAGCAGGCGCCCTGGTCAAACCTACATTGAGATTGAAAGGATCAAACAAAGTAATTTTGATGAGTGAATTGTGGCTTAAACATTAGGTCAACCATATGACACTCTTAGAGTGATGATTATTTTCAGGGATTTCAAAAAGTGATTTCCAGAAGTAATAAATAGCAAGTGGAAGAGCAGAGAGTTAAAACAGCAAGATTAGCAGCTGGAATGGCTGATGAATATGAATTAGTACATATATCAAAGTTTGGCTTCCAACAACAACTTCACTTCTTGTGGGATAGACATTTGGCATACCAAAAATCCTCACGTTGAAAGAGGAAAGAAGGTTTTGATGCAAAAATAACGTTAGCTTACCACAGGGTAAACAGGAAAACCACGAAGGGTAGAGAGCAGTTAAAAGGCTCCGGTGCTTTAACTGCAATAAATTAGGTCACATAAATTCACAAAAACCTCTGGGAAGACAGATGTATGAAAACATTATGGTTGGTGAATTTTGATAAACAAAGGACAAACAACAAAGAAAATCTACAGCCCAGGAACAAGCCTTCGGCCCTCCAAGCCTAAGCCGATCCAAATGTCCTGTCTAAAGCTGTCGGTCAACTCCAAAGCATCTGTATCCCTCTACACCACACCCACTCATGCATTCATCCAGATGCATCTGAAATGAATCTACCGTGGCTCCCTCTACCATCTCTGCTGGCAACGCGTTCCAAACGCCCACCACACGGCGTTTGAATGACGTGGATCTCTTACCTCGAAACCATGACCTCTCGTTATTGAATCATTCACCCTGGGAAAAAGCTTGTCTCTACCCCCTCTGTCTATAAAGTGGTAAAGGAAAGCAAAGTTGAAGTTGAAATGCTGCAAAGGAATGGACAAGAAGTGCCATAATTCTGCAAATTTATTCAGTTTGGTTATTGATTCGAGTGATGTGGTTGGCGGCGCGGTATTCTTGCAAGATGATACCGAGAGGACAATAAGATCTTTCAATATTTCTCTAGTTAATTGAACATTCATCAACAGAAATATCCTGCAACTGAAAAAGAGGCATGACGCTCGGTATTGGTTTAAGAGCAGTTCGATACTTATATTGCTAGAAATGTGTTTGAAACCTGTCAAACATACTGATCATGACTCATTCATGTTTTGGAGAAATTTAAGAACAAAAATTTAAGACTGTTGAAATGGATCCTCTTATTGCAGCTATTCAATTTGAAAAGTATACATTTTGGAGAACGAGAAAGAATAATTGCCGATGCATTGTCAAGAATTTGATGAAGAAAAGAACTGTTCAGTGACAGAATTAAACAAGAGAACTAAATGCTGTCGAATAGTCAAAGTAATGCTTAGGTATTGTTGTGTAACAGCAGGGTAAGATGAAGGGGTTTAAAATGAAGTGATCTTTGCGTATGGATATTTCTTTACTAAAGGGGGCTGGTATAAAGAAGCTGTCACTTTAAAATATTATTTTGTCTTTTCTGTTTTTCAAGAGACAATGTAATTTTACTGATGACAGGGGTGTGGTCAAGTCTCCCAGGTGATTTTTTTTTAATGTACTTTGCTTTGTTTGTGACAGTGAGAAGCTGCAGCATTGGCAAAAAAAAATCCAACCTTCAATAGCTGCTTCTTGGCTGACTTTTCCATCTGAAATCGCTGATGCTTGTAATAATCTGTGTTTGATTTTACCGTTTGTCAAGGGGTGCGTTACTAGAATTAGAACAGCTCTTTGGGTTATTTGGTCTGTTGTGTCAGTCAAGTTTCCAATAGTTATGTTAACCTAAGTTTTGTTTTCAATACTGTCCATTTCGTAAGAAAATATTCTTATGGTGAGCCTATGAGGCCTGACGAAGAGGCAAAAACTTGATAAACCGTCTCGTTCACATGTGGCTGCCGTCAAAATATAAAACAGCATGCCATTAGCGTGACTGGACAAGCTTGGGCATCGTGATAATACACATGACACTATTTCTGAGTTGCACATCCATGTTGCTGTATGTAGGTTTACTAAACTGTTAAAGTCACATGGAGTCATTCAGCCGGGCTCAGTGTTTGTGCCATTTTGTAATAAGCTTGGAGAAATATTTAAAAGCATCTTTCAACTCACCTCTGAATTTAGCCTGTGTGATTGCGTAAATACACATATTCGTGCATGAACTTAAGAGTTGTAGCATGTAACCACTTTCCTGCAGAATAAATTTGGGGTCATTGGGATTGGAACCTACCGAGTAGCTGTCACCAGAAATTTGCACAAGTAGAAAATGTACAATGTACGTTAGCCACAACAGGACGAAACTGCCGCAGATGGCAAAGAGTAAAACGATGGACTTTCTCCTGCTCTCCATTTCTGTGTCACGTATATTAATTTCATTGTTGTGGGAACGGAGTCTCCTGCGTGCTCTACTAGCAACTATAATGTGTCGGACTGTCAGTGCATTAAACAGCAAAATAAGGAGGAATGGGAGGCATGGAGTCTGAATGCGGTCAAAAGTTTCAAAGAATCTACATGCAACCGAAGTGTAAAAGCTCTGTTTTATGTTGCAGTACCAGCCTTTGCTATCAAGAATATATAAGGGCTCATATATGAAGTAAAGTGGGATGTTAATAAAACAGCATAGCACACACACAATTCCTATAACGACAGGTGCTACTTTTTCTGTGCAGTACTTCCTTTTCTGCTCCTGGGAGCAAATGGTCAGAAACCGATCAAAGGTGAAAGCGACAGTCAACCAGACAGAACAGTTTCGGGAAGAGTAGATGAGAAGAATTATCAGACGACATCCTGTTGTGGTGTTCAGTAAACTTGCTGGAAAATAACTTGCCAGAAGCCGACTTAAAATCACTGCAACAACAATAACAATGAAATCTGTTGCTGCCATCGCTACAAGGAATTGAGTGATGCATCCTGAGAGACCACATCTTCCTGGGGACAGTACTACTATGGTCAACAGGTTGGCTGTAAGATATAGAGAGTGAAAGAACGCGAGTGAGTGTGACCGGGAGAGAACGGGAGAGTCAAGACATACAGAAACATACAGAGACGGAGAATTATATACAGACAGAAGAAATGGAAAAAAAATGAAAATTGTCAGTTTGGTGATTGGATGGCAAGGGATTTGCAACAGTTATGTTGGATTCAACTTAGAAGATTAGTATTTTCTTATTAACAAGAATGTCTGCCACAATTCTTAATTGAACTCACATTATAAAATATTTGAGAATCTTTACATTTCGATCTTTCCTATTATATATGAATATAAGGGATTGAAATGCATTTCAAAACTAAATTGATGGAGTAACAATGTTAAAATGGCAAAAAAAAATATTTTGAGTCATATATGAATATTATAAACAATGATAATAACCTTACTAACAAGAAACAATCCTCTTCAGCTGATACATTCACGATATTTTCCACACGCTAGAATGGTTGGCATTCATTGCTCATTGCATATAGTTTAATATCATCCACAGTTCATCAAGTTCGGAGACAAACTACTTTGAATACTGATAGGAGTTTCACGTGCCACCCAACTACCAGCAATTTGACATCTCAAAAAAGATAACAGTGAACGTGCTTCAAAATCTCACTTCGTATCTCCCTACATATGGTGCAGTGCAGTAGGTGTGAAATGCAATGCCTACTGCATGTAAACACTTCAAACAACAACCTTGGCTGAATATCAGGAAATCAACATTGATGACTTGATCAATCATTATTCACTCCCTCCAGCAGGAGTAGAAAATAAAGGTTGTCTTTATCATCTACAAGACGCACTGCAAAAACTCACAAATATCCGTGAATCAGAACCCTCTTAACCAATGATTAGTGCCTGAAGGAAGGACAAGTCCACCAGATTATTGTGAATCTCAGCATCTGCAAGGTACTTTCAATCTTCTCATCACTCTGACATGGAAATTGATTGTCTCTCCTTTAGTGCAGCCGTCTCACTAGCCTGAAACCACTTCCCTAACTACTTTTCAGTGTACTTGCATAAAATGTACGACAGTTGCTCAAAACAACAACATAGCCCACATGTTCTGATAGGAACCTACAGTAGGGTAATAGGTGCTAAGCCAGCTAAATGTGCACATATTCCAGGAAAGTATAGTAAATGAAAGTTTTGAAATGAAAATTGTCCATAAAGGACTCACTTAAATTATATTCAGCAGATGTGAGTGCTAACCTGTCTGAAATAAACAGCTGAGTTAATCAGGTTGGGAATGTAAAAGAAAAGCCTGGAAACTAGAATGAAAGCCATTGGTTGTCATTATTCTCTGTCTCGGTTAATCAGCTAACTATAGATTTGAATACATTACAAAAATAAAACAAGTATAGTTGTATTCCGATGTACTACTGATTCAATAAGACGTGCATGGATCCCCATAGAATATAATAAACACACAGCGATTCTCTGAACACGACTTTAAACATCAGTATACCAAGTATTTTCATTCTCATAATTTACCTGGAACTCCGAAAGCTGCAAGGGCAGAGTAACAAAGGACAAATATCGGTGATTTTGTAGGAGCATGCATTTTCACTCAGAATAATAAATTGTTACCCTCTGGCTTCTCAAATAAGGATTTCGATACGCGTATTTAGACTTGATGCAAGCCACGAGAGACATAATTATTTCGGATCACCGTTTTTTAGCTGGTCCAGTCATTTATATACACATATATATATATATATAAAACGAATGCAACCATTTTCATGCTAATGGCAACGAATGCAAGAAACCGTGTTTAAAAAGAAAATAAATAAGTCAGTATGTGAGATAAGTTAGTTTCATTGATTAAGCATGGAACAGAAGTAAATCATGTGCTGTTAATGGATTATAAACTTTCAATCTGTTATAACCACAGCTAATAATAGCACAAGCCAAATTTCAGTTGGAAACTAAAGTTGATAAGTCATACGTACAATTCTGATATTGGTTGCTTTGGCGGTTTTGAAAGAAATGCAAACGAGACTTCAAGGCACACTAAAACGTGTGGGTAGACAGATAAAAGTCATTTCTGATGAACGACTCTGTTCGAAAAGGTCGATTTCCCTGCTCCTCAGATGCTGTCTAAAACTGCTGTGCTTTTTCCAGAAACACGCTCTCAACTCCGATCTCCAGCATCTGCAGACCTCACTGCCTTCCATTGTCCATGTTGCCAAGAATGACATAGGTCGGGAGACCAGCATTGACAATTCAGAGAGTTAGTTCAAAAAAAAAGGAACTCTCCAGTAGTAATCTCAGGATTACTTCCCCTACTTCGTGCTCGCCAGGCGAGGAAAATAGACGTCGTATATTGAACACGTGGTGAATAAGCTGGTGTGTGTGTTACAGGCGGCGAGCTTAAGGTAAATGGCTGATGGGGATTTCTTCCAGAGAACATTGGTCCGAGAATCATAGAATTATGGAGACATCCAGCATGGTAACAGACACTTTGATCCAACTCGTCCATGCCAACCAGATATCCTAAATTAGTCTAGCCTAATTTGCCTGAACCTGGGAAGCATCACGAAAAAATTTCAGCCTATTCATATACACAACCTCGTGTTTTTAAAAGATTGTAATTGTCCGAGCTTCCGTCACTTCCTCTGACCGCTCTTCCCATACAGGTAGCAGCCTTTTCGTGAAAAATGTTGCCCATTAGATCCGTTTTAAATCTCTCCTCGTTCACCGTAAACCTGTGTCTTCTCGTTCTGGACTCAAATAAACCATTGAAAGGACATGCATTTTTACCCTTACATGCCCTTCATAACTTTATAAATCTCTGTAAGATCACCCCCCAGCCCCAGCCTCTCCAAGGAAAACAGCTTCCGACTACTCAGCCTCTTCCAGAAGCTCAACACGTCCATCCCTGGCAGAATCCTAGTAAATCTTTTCTGAACCGTTCCAATTTTCGCAACGTCCTTCCATATGAGAGAGATCGGAATTTTACACAATATTCCGAAAGTGACCTAACCAATGTCCTAAAAAGGCGCAACATGACCTCCCAACGCCAATAGTCAATGATTTGAAAAATAAAGGAAAGCATACTAAACGCTTTCTTCAACATCCTATCTACTGGAGAATCCATTTTCAAGGAAAGAAGAAATTGCACTCCAAGGTCTCTATGTTCAGCCACGCTCCAGGACATTACTGTTAAGTGCATAGGTGCTGCATTCATTTGCCGTTCCAAAATACAGCATCTCACATTTATAAAAAATAGACTGCAACTACAGATGAAGGACTGGTTGCACCTAAGTTAGATGGGCAAGAAAATCCTGGCGGGGACAACTGACAGTGGCACTCGGAGGTGTTTACATCAGTGTGGCGTGGAGGGATGGCCGGAAGCAGAGCAGCAGGTCAGTAATTATGCAGACTGTATTAGTAGTGAAGGAGCATATCACAGCTGTGTTGAGGGAGGACACTATCAAATGATTGTGTAGATAGTCGATGTGATCAAAGTTTCAGTGGTGGATAATTGCGGCAATAGTGTCCACTATTCTTAAAGTGTTTTTGATTCTTATGGAGAAGGAGAAGAGTGGACTTCGGGATGAACATGTTAAATTACGTGCAGGGCTAACTGCAATCGAATTCGGCAAGAATCAGAGGTTGTGGATTGAGAACAGCCGTTTGAGAGTAAATGCACAAATGACGATTGGGAATCTTCTCCTGCCTAATTGTTCAGTGTTCAGGACAGTCATGTCCCTGAGAAAACGAAGGACAAGACTGACAGAAATCGGGATACTTGTAGGACAAGTTATCAGATTAGTCAAAAGATTGAAGCAGACCTAACGTCTGCACGAATAAAATTTGTCGAAAACTTTGAAGAATATAATGAAACTAGGAAGGAGGTCAAATGGGAAGTGAGGAGGATTTAAAGCGGCCATTGAAATACCCTTGCCCAACAGGGTTAACGAGATTTCCAAAGCATTTCACACATATATTTTGTATTTGAGGAAGACAGTATCTCGGAAAAGACAAAGCCCACTCAAGAGAAAAAGGGAAAGTGATGATGTGCAGAACGACAAGACATGGATGGGATCATTAGTGATCGTTTTGCGTCAGCCTTCTCATTAGAGAAAGTCGTGAGGAATATTAAGGTCCGAAAAAATGTGCAAAACTCTCAGGCAGGTCAATGTAATGAGGGATATATTGAGTACCGCAGATAATAGAAAGTCAGAATAGATCAAATGGGGATGTGATAAATGAACACTGGTTCAAATAGAATAATTGAAGCAGGAGAGTGAACTCTCTGGCAGAACCCTTCATTACGCTAGCATAGGGGCAAATGGGTTAAGAAAAATAGAGGAAGTGGAGTGGGGTTGGAGAAAGTTAGATGTAATGGCGGTAGGTGAATGCACGTAAAAATGATAGAAACTGGTCAGTGGAAAGGTTGGAGGGGAAAGGTGGGAATGAAGATGTGTAGATTAGGCCTGGTCAAGGAAGCAGGGAGGAGAGAGAGGTCTGGGTCTGTGGTGAAGTGGGTTGTGCTGGGATTTGGACTCTGTTGAATTCTATGTTGAATTCATGATGTGTAAGCTCCCATGGTGGAAGATGAGATATTGTACACCTGGTTTCCATGTGGCCTTGTTTTAATGATAGTGGAGTTCAAGGATGGACATGTCACTGATGCAGTAGGAATTATCCTTGAAATGGCTGGCAACTGGGTGGTGGGGTTGATTGGAGCATTCAGACCAAGGAGTTCGAACAGTTCATCATCTTCAATCACAATTTTCACCTTTACTTCAATTTCATTGCAAACATCTCTGACACCACCCTCCAATTCCTGGACCTCTCCGTCTCCATCTCAGGCGACTGAATATATTGGAATACACAGTTACCTCAACTGCAACTCCTCCCACCCTCCCCAGAAAAGAAGCGATCCAGTACTCCCATCTCTGCCTCAACGGTTTCTGCTTCCAGGATGACGGTTCTAGTCCACACATCCCAGTTGTTCTCCAAATTCACGGACCGAAATTACACTTGCCCTGCGATCAATGGTGCCCTCAAAAGCATCTCTTCCATCTTTCACACCCCTGTTTCAAAACCAAACACACACCCCAAATATAATAAAGCAAGTATCCGATGGGTCCTTGCATTCCAACACAATAACTCCAAACACATTGGTACATCCAGCGCCATTTTCGCCACCTACAGTATCACCCCACTCCTGAAACGAAATTTGCTTTCCCTCCCCATCTCTTTTCCATAGGGATATTTCCCTCTGTGATTTCCTCATTATGTCCACGCGCCCCACGAACCTCCTCTCCACAACTGGCACCTTTTGCTGCGGTCGCAAGACTGGCAACACCTGCGACCACAACTCCCGTCTTATCTCTATACAAGGCGCCATAGCATCATTCCCGAGTCTGTCCAAGAATCACTTGCACATGCAACCTCATTTACTCCATCCTTTGCTAAATATTGTGGTCCCATCTATATGGAAAAGGCCAAGTTCAATTTCGGAGATCAGTTCAGGAAACATCTATAGTCCACAATCTCCAATCAACCCCACCTCCCGCTTAACAAACATTTCAAGCCCCGCTTCAGAACCACCATGACATGCCCATCTTCTCCACCGTCAAAATAAGGCAACATACAAACGGAACGAAGAACACCTCATCTTCGGCTTCGGGAGCACACAACTTTATTACTCAACATGCATTTCACCAACTTCTAAATCTCCCCAACTCCCATCTCCCTTCCCATCTGTTTGCTCAACACTTCCTCCTTCGTGCGTCCACTTACCAATTAACGTTCCCTCATCTCCAATCCACGCTTTTATATTTGTCAGCCCCTTTCCCCTTCCTCACTCCTGACGAAGATTTCTGCCTGAAATGTCGACCCCCCTGCTCATCTAATGTTGCTTGATTTGCTAAGCTTTTCATCCTCCACACTCTGTCCAATTCAACATAACGATGAAGTGATGGTTGTATCTTGAAATACATTACGATAGACAAATCCGCCAGGTCCAGGTGGGCTCCCTCCCATGATGGTGTTGGGGGCAATGCAATAAATTGCTGAGGCCTTATTTCTCATATTTGGCTTCATGTGAGGTTCGAGACGCCAACTAACATCCCACTGAGAGATCAGGCTGAGAGCCACTGAGAGACCAGGTCGGAATACGCCACGAGTCGGCGAGAGACCAGGCTGAGAGACACCAGGAGACCAAGCAAAGATCCCTCACGAGGTGCAATGAAGCAAGCCTGAAAGCGCCGGGAAACCCAAATGTTATAAAAATGAGAATAATATCGGGAAAATTGGATCGAAACAAAGGGATTGGAGGAGCTTAAATGGAGCGTCCATCTCCGTTGCAATTACACTAGATTATCAAATTTTTCAAAGCAAATGAGACTCCTGACTGTCATATTGCGAGGAGGAGCGAAGCCCAACTTTGCTGAAGCGATGATGGGGCATAATAGCTGAATATTGTGTGTCTCATCAAAGTTTCTTGAGGTTTTTCTGGTTTGATAGCCTTAGACCGATTTGTTTGAACTCCAGTAACTACGGTCATCTGGATTATTTTGTTCATTCCGACTTCCCAATCCCTTCCACAATTTAAAAACGTCTGTGAACAAACTTGGAAAAATGGACGTCTACAGTCTGTTACATTCCATGAAAGGCAAATGCACAGATTAACCAACATAGATTATATTGCAATTCAAATGATTCGCTGCTTTGCCTTGAGATCTGCAGGGATTTTTTTCTTCACAAATTTATATGTTGAGGCAAACTTTTAACTGCATGCGAAGTAATACCTCGCTTCCTGTCATGAAAGCTAGGAAGATTTATTTGGTGGCCAATTGTTACAAACGAAAAATGTTAAATATGCAAATTCGTGCATGGCATTGAAGGATTCGTTTTAAAAAAAACATACTTTTCCTCATTTTTTTGGCTGTGTCAAATTCAATCGCATAACTAATATCAGGTGACAAAGCTGATTCATGCAATACGATCATTTTCTCTCATATTTCAGAGATATGAAGCCCCCCAGGGAGTCAAGACAGAATCTTAACTGGAACTACGTTTTTTTTTTCTCATGTTTAGTGTAAGAGACAATCTTGGTGTGCATGTTTACATTCATGCGAAATTTCGAAACAAAAATGTGTTAATGTTTTTAACAGAGACTATGAATATCTTGCCATGTGGATTTTCCACATGCATCATCCAAATCCATTTCATACTGAAATCTTCTTAACGTAAGCTTTTGCTGCTTGTAGTCAATGGAAAAAAACAGAGAAATAATCTCTCACACAATTGGCTGCTATGAATTTATGAAGCGGTGTTGTATATCAAGCAGAGTTATTGGGAAGTCCTGTTCAGACCATGTCCGACATTGCTGAAGCCACTTGTAGTACACTGCAGACAAGCCTCGTCGCTCTGCTATCAGAATAAAAAACGTTGTTGAACGAGCAAGTGTACAGAAGAAAATGCAATCATATTGTCCATGCCATATCTTGGGTGTATAAGATAGACCCAGTGACTGCATCTGCTAAGGACGTTTATCCTGCAACTTTGGAGGCTGAGGGATCTGAAATTTTATAGAACACAAAATCAGTACCGTCATAGATAAAGTGAATAGTGTTGTTCATCAAAACAAAACGCTCAAAATGTATTAAGAAGACAGTCTCGAATGCAAGACTTTTTATTTATTTTAAAAGTTAGGTGTGTGTCGTTTTTTTACAGATGCAATTCTAATAGTCAAACGACTGGGTTTGGAACAAAACACGTTTTACATACACCGTAAGTATAATGCGAAGAAAGTACCATTAAAAGAAGAAATATGCTGATTTTACTGTAGCTCTTCCGATGTCGTCAACACAATAATAGATGAACGGCCACTAATTAAGTGTTGCGATATAGTAAGATCACACAAACACACGCTTGAAAAAGGCAGATGCGGCTAAGTCAATCGTCTTACATGACACTTTAGAAACTGAAAGTAAATGGCAGATTTAACTTCTAATAGAGGGAGGAAGAAGTCTCCGAAATCCAGTTAAAGATCACAGCGACTGCTAACAACTTGAAAAAATACATTGTCCCTGTAGAGCTTGATCCATCCACTCAGACTGGTGCTATTGAACCAACATTATAAAAACAACAAGGCCTCACAAGGTGTTTACTTTATTGACCTTGAAGCAGCATCTTCCTTCATTTTAAAAAAAGGCACAGAATACAACACAGAAAACCATAGCATCAGCACAATATGTGTGATCTTTTACAAGGTTTTTGGTGAGATTGGAGAGATTGACAATCCATAAAATCCCGACATAGTGGAAGACGTCTATTTGACCAATCGTTCTCACACTGCCCCTCAAAGATAATTGCATTCTGATCAACATCGCTACGCTGTCCTGGCACACAAACATTTATTATAAGATCATAAGACAGACAGACATAGAAGCAGAAATTATACCATTCAACCCATCATCCTGTTCTACCATTTCATGATAGCTCATAGGTTTTTTAATCCCAACTACCTGCTTTCTCCCTATAGTCGTTGATCCCCTTGGCAATAAAAAAAATTTAAAATAAACTCATTGATATGTCCTCCATAGCCTTGCGTGGAAATGAATTCCGTAGATTCACCCCTCTCTAGCTAAAGAGGTTTCACCCTAACTCCCTTATACATTGTCTTCACTGTATTCTTACTCCGTGCCCTCGGCTTCTCATCTATCCTGGAAATGGAAGTATCTTCCAGAAGTCCAGTCTGTCCAGGCCACTCAATATTCTGTCAGTTTCAATCAAATGCGTCCTCTTCCTTTGAAACTCCATGGGCATCATTCCAGAGCTGTCAAACGATCGCCTCATGTTAAGCTTGCCATTCCTGGTATTATTCTGGTGAAGCTTTTGTGGACACGCTTCAGTATGTCTGCATTCCTCCTTAGGTAAGGGGGCCAAGACTGCACGCAAGACTAGAAATGTGGACTGACTGGAGCCTGATGAATCCTCAGAAGCACATCCTTTTTTTAACATTCTGTCCCTATAGTGGTCTTTACGTTCCTAACTACCCACTTAACCTCCATGTTCACCTTAAGAGAAACGTCGACTAAGATGCCCATTTCACGGTTAAATTGCAACTGAGGAAGAACATTTCACAGAGATTTTGATTCAAATGTGGAATGAGATGCCAGAAGAAGTAGGATAAGCGATGTCAATTATAGTTGCATTAAGAAATTGAATACGTACTTGAATAGGAAATTTTTATAGTGACATGGACAACCACAGGCTGATGGGACTAATTCCGTTAAACACACCTGGATAACATGGGCCAGTTGAAGCAAAAGGATGTGTTTTACATTCTGTATGACTCTGTGTCTCTGAACGAATTCACATTAACTCTCCAGGACTATGCGAGTCATCTGCTGACCGATACAGCTTGCTTTAAAACCATACCTCCAGAATGACTTGAATGTGAGTTATAAAGTCAATGCATAATGGACAATTAGTGCATTAAACAAACTCGACTGAACTTCCTGTTGCGACCACCAATTATCTGTTTTGAAATAAAAAATGGACACAATGACATGTATCTTCTAACATAAAACAGTAACATTATAATTTGATTGATTAACAAGGCAGAGATCCATTTAACGTGGAACAAAATACATAGCCCGCTGGAAAATATATATATGCATGCCTCTTTTTAAATCACTTTCTGACTATCTCATTTAAAAAAGCCAATTCGCGGACCCACCCAGAATGAATCTGCCATTTACTGTATAAAACTAAGCAATATAATATGAATATATATTTGCCACAAATTGCAAACTGTCTGTAGTTAGACATGATCAGGAATTGATGAATGAATATTATAGCCGCTTTGGCGACCTTCAATGAATGGCAATAGACACTCAATTGACCGAGATTTAAAACAGGATAACAGCCATTCTTGTAACTTGGCTCGTGCAATCAGAAAAAGGACGACTGCAATTTACATGTCCACTGAAGAAATCTAATCTGCACTTGTGCTGAAAACGAATAATCTGAACGGGGGCGGAATATTTTTTGGAGAAGCAGAATGAAGACGTATATCAAATATGTCATAACATTATTCTATTATAGAATTATTCAAGGATCTCGCAGGATTTCCTGTCATTTTCTTCTCGTTTTGTCTGCAAGTCTCAAATGCGCATAGTGTTTCATCCGAATCATCATCTAAAAACCTCATTCACCTAATGTCTTCTAACTGCTCAAATTTTGATCAGCAGACTTGAGAAGACTTCATCAGTGTGAACATGTTGTGCAGGGAGAACAACCAATAAAACGGAGCGAGAATTGTCAGGTTAAACTTTTTCTTTGTCTGGCTTGACAAAAAGGTGCGCTCAATTTGTTGTTAGATTTGACTGAAGTTTGCAAGATCGACCTACTCAATACTAAATCCTGCTACTTGGTGTCATCACTAGTTGTGGAGAAAAGGAGAGAAAGTCTTCAGAATTGTGGAAATTTAAGCAGATACTTCTTGCTTTATTGAACGACGTCTGAGTAATTTATATCAATTTCATATTCTATTTCTGTTTTTTTACATATTTTAAATCAAACGAGTTGCAATAACAAAATGAAATAATTAATCTTGACGCCGATTAAGATTTCGAAAATGTTGGCATTTATGTGTTTGTATTCCAGTTCATGTCGGAGAGTGGTCTAGGCCATATTTAAGACTCATTGCATAAATCTGGACAACGGGTGACAGATTTCTGTCAGCTGTCAAAATTGATGATGATGAATAAAGAAAATGCATGAACAGATTTGACTGTCAACAAGAAATGGCTGGTATTAAAAGCGATTCAACATAGTTTCCACAGGAATACAAAACTTGAAGCAAACTCAATCTATAATGTCAATTAGGACACATTAGTTTTAAGGTTGTTTTATCTGAAGGTCCTGACCTAGAACGAAGGCAGAAAATATTTCTCAGGACAGAGTGCAATTTCAAAGGCATCAAATAATGAGCACGAGTTTGAAAAAGAGATAGAAAACAGAATATGAACTCAAAATAGCGAGACATCAGTACAGACGGTCAGAAATTTTAAAAGTGTAAATGAAAATGCTAAAACGAATTAATTTAAATACATCAGAGTGACACTGTGGCTAAGTGGTTAGCACTGATGCCTCACTGCACCAGAAACATAGGTTTGATTCCAGCCTCGGGTGACTGGCTGTTAGGAGTTTGAACAATCTTGCTGCGCCTGTACAGGTGTCTGCTAGGTGCTCTGGTTTTCAACCACAGTCCAAAGATGTACAGGTGAAGTGGTTTGACCAAGCTAAATTCCCCACAGCTTGCAGGGATGCGTCGGCTAGCAGCGTTAACCATGGCAATTGCAGGTACGGGATGGGGAGTGTATGAATAGGGTTTTCAGAGGATCTGTGTAGACTCAATGGGCCGAATGGTCTGCTTCCATGCTGTCAGGAGTCGATGAAATGTGTCTCCAGACCAGTGAATATGAAGAAAGAAGTAACAATGTCGAATTACAGGAGAATTTAAGCAATTATATTTCCCTGGCATCAATTATTTAATCTGATCTTCGTTAATGCACACGAATGTATAATAAATATGGTAATTTATTAAACTTCGATATGGCTCAGTAAATTCTTTTGAAATAATTAATCTCACAACGTCATCAACTCTGGAACAGAAGTGACTCCATTTCAAAGTAATGGACTTCTCCATTGAGGCCTTTTCAAATGCCTCACCTACAATTCACTTGTAATAAAGCTGCACAAGGAACTGAGGCATGAACCGAAGTGGACTGACAAAAAGTAAGCTTCAAAGAGGTGGTTAAAAGCATTCTTTTTTTGGACAGACGAATAATGGTATCTTGGTTAGCATCAATCACACGACAAGAATGATGTCAAGCCATTTATAATTTGTGAGATTCGGTAAAAATCAAACAGAAGAAAATACAGTGATAAGATGCAAAAAAAAATCAAAAATGTCTGAAATAACTGCTGAAGCTGCAAATCAGAAACAACAACAGAAATTGCTGGAAAGACCCTGCAGGTCTGGCAGCATCCGTGGAGACAAATCAGGATTCACGCTGTGGCTCCAGTGGCCCCCCAAGGTACTGATGAATGCTAAGAAAATCATTTTTATGCAGAAGGCAGAGAAATGGAACGGGGTTTGGAGTAAACAGTTGGTGAAGAGATCGAGACAAGAGTGAAAGAAAACCTGTTGGACAGACAAAGAAATGGATAACAATCACCTTCAGAAAATATGCAGTTTCTCATAAGAAGAACACGTGCCTAAAAATGGGTTCTGCATAATTATAGACTACATGATACCTTGGCCTGGTGTGTGGTGCCGGAGGAAAACGTGGAAGTTCGTTCAGACCCAAAACGCTGTTCATCCAACTTGGTCTGAACTTCGCTCAAACAAAACAGCAAGCATGCAACAGAAATGTTGACCAAGGAACGTTTTGCAGGACCAGACAATGGGAAACTTAGGGATTTTGCTCTGCGGACAAAATGTTTGTGTTCAACGAAACAGGCACTCAGTCTAAACTTCGTTTCTGCAAGATAGTGCACACTACATTGAGTAGCAAATACAGAAGACTATACTTGTATACTGAGTGAAGTGCAGATAAAGGTATGCTTCATCTGGAAGTTTTCTTCAAGCTTATAGTTACTGAGGAGGGAGGAAATAATCGGGCTAGCATTACACCTCCTGTGGTTGCAGGGAAAGGTGTCACAATATGGTGGAGGGTGATGTCAGAAGTGAATGAGAAGTAGACCCGTGTATGCCAGAGGGATTGTTTCTTGCAGAAGTTTGATAAGAGAGAAGGATGTATATGTCTGGTAGTTGAATACTGCTGGAGATGGCAGAAATGGTGGCTAAAAATCCTGAAATAAAATGCAAATCATACTGAACACATCTGTTTCTATTGGTCGAGAGAGTGTCAGACACACTTTTTGTTGATCTTTGGTTGGGCCAGGATTCTGCCAATTATCCTTTAAAAAAAGACGGTGGGCTCAGCCCAGTACATGAGGACGGTTTTCATTCTTTAACCGAAATAATATATTACGTGATATCCAGAGGATGTATTGAATACTGGTACAATTGCAATATTTAAGAGACATTTGTCTGGGTATATGAATAGGAAGAGTGTGGAGGGATATGAGCCAGGAGCTGGCAGATGGGACTAGATTGGGTTGGGACATCTAGTTGGCAAGGACAGGTTAGACCTAAGGTTTTTTTCCATGCTGTACATGTCTGTGACTTTAACGGCGAGTAGAAGCTTGCTTCGTGCACTTCACCTGCACGTCTGCAACCTTAGTGCAGGTGTATAGAATGCAACAAAGGCGCGTATTCCGGACGAGGCCAGACCCCCTCGAAACACTTCCAGAAAATAACCCTGTCCTTAACCTTCCTAGTTTTGTTAAGCAGATGTTAAGCAAATTTTGCAAGAGTCCTGCAGCTGACCCTTCCACTCAGTTTTACAGAAAACAGAACTCATTTGCAAGTTTTCACAACGGAACACAGAAAAGAGAATAGATCATAGAATAATTTAGCTGTTCGAACAGGCTATCCAAAGTAATGATGCATTTCCAACTACTTGCAACGATCTCCATAAACATCTAATGACATAAAAAGGAAAAATCAAAAACACATCTTGCAGGAGAGATGTCAAAGGCAGGGAGGATCAGCATGGACCAGTTTCTTTGCGTTCAACAGCTGCACAACTGAGTGCTTGTCAAAACGACTTGAAACCACAGAAAAGCTGATCGAGAAGAACTGGTCACTCCTCTTTCTTTGGACATGTGTTTTCTGTTGAACTTGAAAGATTTTTAAGTAGATTATCTCCAGACAATTTGGAACCAGGGTCTTTACGAACTACTGAAAAATAAACCAGGATAACATAACCTTGTTAAAGGAGTCTAGATTAGAATGGTGCTGGAAAAAGCACAGCAGAACAGGCAGCATCCGAGGAGCAGGACAATCGGCGTTTCTGGCAAAGGCCTTTCATCAGGAATGAAGCCCTTCATTCCTGATGGAGGGCCTTTGCCCGAAATGTCAAATTTCCTGCTCTTCGGATGCTGCCTGACCTACTGTGCTTTTCCAGCACCACTCTAGTCTAGTCTGTGACCTCCAGCATCTGCAATCCTCAGTTATGACTTATTAAGGAGCACCTTGTTACACACGTCAATACCATAAGCACATTGTGAGATATTTGCAAGATCTTAGAAGAATTATAGAAATGCAAACGCTTGAAAACATTCATGTTATAAAATGCAAACTTTGATGCTTCTGTCCATTAGAATCTCAAACAAATTGTCATTCTTTGGCGTATTGACCTCGTGTGAGATGCTTCATTGATTATGTTCAAGTGACATGCAAAACAGAATTTTAAATTCGGAAATATTTGGAACATTTCTTGCAAGTAATGCCCTGGAAGCGTCTTCTTATTTCGAAAATAAGTCAATATTATTTAGATAATCCTTCTTTCCATTTGAACTCAATGCATTTTTTCCCGCTTTTGGTACTTCTACACTTTACGTGAAATCCATGAGACATTCATCAGTATGAATCCAGAAGTAGAAGTCCAAGATTAGACAATTGAATGAGATAAATTAACTAAATACCTACCTGTAAATAGTGCAGCATTGATCGGGATGCCCAAGCAAATACATCAACTGAATACTCTCACACATATTTTTCTCAATATTTGCAGTCATGCGAAAAGAATAAAAGTTGCTATCTGTATTTAGAGCTAATAAAGATGAAGTTTAATCGCAAAATGTACTGTGATAACAAATGCTTCTTTGACATTTCCTGCATGTCGTCCTTACCACTCACTCCTTCCGATTTTATTCCTGAGTCCTCCCTCTCTCCAACGAGCCATTGCAATTACTCGGTAACCTGATCTTAATTTGTAATAGCATATTGACGTTAGATGAATACGGAAATAAGACTGGATATTGTGACTATCTAGACAGGTAGTTTTTTTTTCTCCCGCTATTGGTACTTCTACACTTTACGTGAAATCAATGAAGTCCAAGATTAGACAATTGAATGAGATAAATAAACTAAATACCTACCTGTAAATAGCGGATTAGACATGAGTGTTGATTTGACGTCCTTCTATACTGTAGCATTCTATGCAGTTTTTCATTGTGCTTTTGTTTACTCTGAACAAACGATTGGATTTTTTTGGTGGAACAGTGTGGAGATAATTTGGCATTGTAACTAATCAAGTTCTGTATCTGGATTAGGAGAATTTGCTTTTCACCAGATTGCAGGACAGTTTTTTTTTCGTGTGATACACTGATTTGTGTCAACCCTGAAAGTTCTAATGGGAAGAAAGAGGAGAAAAACTTAATTTGTGTCGATAGGCTCTGGGATGTTTTGATTTTATCGTTGCAAAGAGTTTTGCTCTATACTTTGTGTTCAGCATGCATCGAATATATTCTTGTTGTTGCTGTTTGAGAGTGTGAGGAGATCGAAACATGAATAAACAGACTCGCAGATAACCATCTCCAAATTTTCGAAGTCATCGAAACTTTCACAAGATTGGATGATGATAAATTATATTCGAATGTAAGCAGTCGTACATTTTCATTAATTGAAAACAGCCGGCAAAGGGTGTCCTTGTGTTGGGCGGTTGCAGTGTCCAGCATTGCCTTTTGAGAAAGGTGTGCATAGCGGGATGTGGAGTGCTTTTCTTCTCCCTCCAGTTCAATTGTGATTTGATGTCTAACCACCCCAACTCTTTTCTTATTTTACCTCGGCATTCCCAATGGTGGGCTCTGCTTTACAATGATTCCCTGGTCACCCTATGAAGCTGACTTCAGGGTATTAGATTCCTCTCAGTTCAGAGGAGTGACTACCACCTGACTTCCTGCATCAAGTATCCTATGGGACAAAAAAAAGAATAAAGGCCAGAAGATGAGGGTACAAATAACTTGAGAAATGGTAAAAAGTCTACGTGAAAAGACGGGAACATTGAACCCATTAATAAATTGAAAAGAGGAGGCTACGTGTTAGGATAAAGTAGGATAAAATGCTTCACAAACAATGGAGTTGGGAAGTTGAAAGCTGCTCAACCCCAGATTGCATTGTCTTTCGGTAAAGTCATTGCTGATCTCATTATAATATCAAACCCATATTTCCAGTAACCTCAACAACTTTTCACTCCATGGCTTTCGTATAAGTGGCAATTTTGAATGAAGCACGGTTGATTTTCCCAATAACTAACTCCGGAACATTTGGTAAAATTATCTTTATTATCTGAACAACTACTCTGTCTAAAATGCAACTTAATGAGTTGAACAAAAAAGCGATGTAAGTTGTATGGCCCATTACGCCAGGTTCCATAATTTGATAAGACGAGGGATGATATGGCTGTGATGGTAATGCCACAATCCTTCCTATCCCGATGCTCTTTGATTCGATGACAAATGTCCTGAAGTAGCATTTTTATTTTAAAAAGAACAAATTTTGGAACGGTGCAACAGTGATCGTGAATGATGCACCAAGTTTAAGTGCAATTTCACGATCAAAACTTGAGCAAATCTTTGAATCTTTAAAGGTCATGTCATACTTATTATTGCAAATGATTCCTGTTCTAATTCGTGCTGAAAGTTCCGTCTTTATATATATTAATATCACGTGTAGTCGAGTATAGAAGTTAAGAAGAAGAGTGAGAATTGCCTCATATTTTAACACATGACCCAAGCTGAGGTATCAATTACTATGACATTAAAAAAAACTCTGATAAAAAGTAGTTAGAGAAACAAGAATTAAACTGCTAAGTATTATGTCATAGAACATTAGAAACATAATGAAATCAGTAATAGTTTACGTTAAAATTTCGTAGTTTCAACTCGAATGATAGAGGAATAAGTTGAATTTTCAATAGTCCTTGATGACTCCTCTGCTTATCTCGGTCTGCTGTCTTTTTCTCGACACAGCCCCATGCATACCCATTACTACTGCTAAAACTGCAGCTGAGATTCTGCCATGAACCGCTGAGTGATCAGCTGAGAAACTGTCGAGAGACCTGGCTGAGAGCCACCATGAGGCACTGAAGACCAGCCCGCCAAGAGCCACCAAAACTCCAGGCTGAGTGTCACCATGAGCTGCTGAGAGAAAAGGCTAGGAGTGCCATGAGCCGCAGAGAACAGGATGAGAAAGCCCTAAGCCACAGAGACGAGAGGCCGGAGCATCCATGAGCGTCTAAAACAACAGACTGAGACCGCCATGAGCTGCTGAGCGAGCAAGCTGAGACTGCAATGACCTACCAAGCAAATGGCCGGGGAACGGCCATGAGCCACCGAGAGAACAGGCGTCAACTGCTACGAGCTGCTAACACAAACAGTTTGGACCGCCAATAGCTGCTGAGAGACAGGGCTGGAAGCATCCATAACCTGGAGCATCCATGACCTGCTGAGATACCTGGCTGGGAGTGGCCATAAGCCACATGAAACCAAGCTGGGACCGGCCATGAGCCATGGGAAAGGACTCAGCATGAGCATTTGTAAACCACACTCGGAACCACCGCGAGGCCCACAGAAGCCTGGCTGAGAGCGGCCCAGAGACAAAAGGGAAACAAAAAATAAATTAAAAGAGCATAAATAGGAGAAAGAAATAAACCAGGATCATGGGAGCTCCCGTCGGGGCGTCCTGCTCCTCCGTTATTACTCTCGTTTATCATTTTTTTAGGCAGTCAGTGAGACCGCTGTGACTGTCACGTTGTGAAGCTAGAAGGAAGGATCCCCACTTTGACGGAGTGAGATCATTCATGACAGCTAAACGTCCTTCGCCCCATCACACTGCCCCGTGGATTTCCTGTTTTCATGAACCGGGAATGAGTTGTTTGATCACCACCAGCTGCAGTCATCTGATTTATTTTACTACTTTGAACTTTTCAAACTCTTCCTCAATTCGAAACTTGCACAAAAAAATGGAGAAATGGACAGCTGCAATCGATTTGAGTCCATGAAATGCAAATATCACAGCTTAATTGATCTAGAATGTAACGTAATACAAACATTTCTGAGTTTTGCCATAAGTTCTGACGGAAGATTTTTTGAAGAAATATATATGACGGTGAGAGAAAGTTTTCAGTGCATTCGAGGCAACACCACACTTCATGTCAAGAATACTACGGAGCCTTCTCCTTCTGCCAAACAAAGGTTGCGAAAACAGTACTTGAAAACTGTATAAGCTTGTTATGACATTAATGCATTGGTAAAGGTTGCATGCTCTTACTCCTTTTGTTGGCTGCGTCAAATTCCAAAACATAATTAATTGTCGGTGACACAGCTGACTAATGCTTAGTTAGGGGAAAGCCCAATGTCATTGACCCCCGGCGTTGATCCAACAGCTTTATTTGAAACTGCAAGCTTTCTGAGCTCCCGCTTCTTCCTCAGAAATTTAGCTCCCAAAGCTCATGATTTCCAATAAACCTCTTGGACTATAACCTGGTGCTAAGCGATATTTGACTTTGTGCATCGGTGTCCATCATCAGAACCTCCACAATTAAGGGGAAAACGAGAAGATGTCTTGGCACCTGGAAATGTTAATTTCTTTGTTGCTATTATTAGCCAGTGTTCTATCAATGGATCTTTAATATCGACTTTAACACATGACGCTTGACTAATACGTGCACACGAGGTACGTGTCGAACATTTTCTCTTATACTTCTCAGGTATGAAGCCTCAAGAAAGACAAGATAGAATCTTAAAGTTATTGCGCTTTTTCTGACGTTTTATGCAAGAAGCAATCTTGGTTTGCACATATTCATTTATGTGATTGCATCTGTTCAAAATAAAACAAGCTGTTTGATTATAACCCGGTATCGTGTGATTTTTGAGTTTGTCCATCAGACTCCATCACCAGCCACTCCCCATCTTCAGGGTATAACAAGAAAATGTTTCAATACCTGGAAATGTTTATTGTTATTATTATTATAAGAATGTTACATCAAAGGAATTTTAATATCGACTTTAACACATGTTGCTTGACAGCTGCATGCATGCGAGTTGTAATCCGAATAGCATCTCTCCTATTTCTCAGGCATGAAGCCCCAAAAATATCAAGAAAAAACCGTAAAATGTTGTTGTAATTCTGACGTTTTGTAAAAGAAACAATCTTGTTGTGCACATATACTCTCAATCTGAATTTCAACAGAAGTCAATCTACTCCGTTTCAAAAGTAAATCTCTTTGGTGAGGTTTTGCGCTAAGGGGCAGAGACAACGCTGAGAAACAATTTCTTCACAAGTGGATTCCACGAACATTTAAAACAATGTTGTGGTTTGATTTACCTGCCAGTCGTGTGAATTAACAAGCCTGTGAATCGAGATGATACACATGTAAAGATTGCTGAGCAACAGAAGCAAGGTGCTGTCTGTGGGTTTAGTGAAGTGTTAAAGTCACAACAGGTTATTCAGCTGGACTCACAGTTTATTGTATTTTTTAATAACCTTATAGAGGTATGTGAAAGCATGTTTCAACTGACGCCTGAACTTTGTCTGTGCCACTGCATAAATATATGTAATCGTGCATGAGTGTCAGTGTTGTAACATACATGCGCTTTCCTGCAGAATAAATTTTGGGTTATTGAGGTTGGAACCGATCGACTAGCTGCCGCCTGAAATTTGTACACGGAGAAAATATAATATATACAGTAGCCATAAACGGAGGAAACTGCCTGAAATGACAAATAATAAAACGATTGACTTTCTCCTGCTCTCCCTTTCAGTGTCACGTTTACTAATTTCATTGCTGTTGGCTCGGAGTCTCCTTTGGGCTCGAGTAGCAACTATAATGTGTCTGACAGTTACTGTGTTAATCATTAAAATAAGGAGGAACGGGGGACATGCAGTTTGAATGTGGTTAAACGTTACAAATAATCTCCATGCAACCGACATGTAATAGACATCTTGATGCTGCAGTACCAGCCTATTTTATCAAATATATATAAGGGATCATGTATGAGACAAAATGGAATGTTTATCAAACTGCATAAAACACACACTATTCCTATAACTACAGAGGTTACTTTTCCTGTGCCGTATTTCGTTTTCAGCTTCTGGTAATAAATAGTTATAAATCGATCAAAGGTGAAAGCGACAGTTAACCAGGCAGAGCAGTTTCGGGAACAGGAGATGAAACAGGAAGTGAGAAGAATTATCAGACGACATCCTGTTGTGGTGTTCAGTAAACTTGCTGAAAAATAAATTTCCAGAAGCCGACGTAAAATCACTGCAACGACAGGAACGGGGAGATCCAGTGTTGCTACTGATACAAGTTATCGAGTGATGCATCCTGAAAGACCACATCTTCCTCGGGAAAATAACACTATCGTCACTAGATTGGCCATGAAAAAACACAGTGCCATAGAAAATGAGTGTGACCGGCAGAGAGTCAAATAATCAGAGACAGCGTCACACAGACAGAGAAGAGGAAAAAAATATACGCTTAATTCGGCAAAAAAGATAGCACAGAATTTGTGCTATGTATGTTGGATTTAACCAACAAAATCAATCTTTTATTCATGTAATTTTAATGGTTCATTGACAAGAATGTACATTACAAATAATAATTGAACCAGGATGCGAATTATTTCAGGATCAATATATTTAGAAACTTACACTTTCGTGTAAATGTAAGGAATGGAGATACATTTCAGAAACAAACATTGCAGAGTAGCCATGCTAAAATCGTTACAGAAAGCACGTTGAGCCATATCTGATCATTGTAAACAATGACAGTAGCCTTAGACACATGAAAAACCCCTCTTCAGCTCAGAGGTCAATGTTCCTATCTCCAATGTAAGGCTAGAATTGGGGCATTCATTTTTGATTGCCCAAAGTTAAACGTCATCTTCAGCTCATCAGATTCTGAAACACAAAAAAATTCGCTTTAGGGAAGGTAAATGGCAAATGTTCGTGACACTCAAGTGCTCCGTAATTACCATTTGAAACAAAAACAACGCAGTACATGCTTGCATAGCACACTTGATGAATTCCAATTGTTGCACATCTTCTGCGAGGCAGAAAGTGTGCAATTCAAAGGTGACAAGATGCAGAGAGTTTCAGGAACCATCTTGACTGCATCTCAGGGAAAAGTCGTAGCTGACTTGCGTGTCACTATATCAATGTCCATTCATTCCTCCAGCAGTAAAATAGTATAGAGCTTGTCTTTATCATCTACAATACCCACAGCAGGAACTCACAATGACCGCGACAACAGAACCCTCTGAATCCTGACCACTATCTGAAAGAATAGCACGGACGTCATATCACTGGGTAGAGCATCATCTGCAAGGCCCTCTGCAAGCTTCTTATCATCCTCACTTCGAAACATATTACCGTCCTTTAGTGCCCCCATTTCTGCGTTCTGTAACTCTCTCCGTCATCGCATTTCGGTGTACTTGCACATTTCTGCAGCTGAATGTTGAGTTTCATTGAGAAATATCAGGTAGGCCTTTCGATCTTCCCGCCTTCTTCATGTAAGAGTACTGCACTGACAACCACATGACTCGAAGCGATAGCCAATTGAATGCCTTCGCATAATCCCTTTTGGCTCACAGCGGGGCAGTGAGTAATACAGCTTTCAGACTGTCAAATGCTTTCTGACAGTCTGCTATCCACTGAATCGTCTTGCATTTATTTGGCAATTCAATGAGTTATGGAGGAATGGAGATTGAAGTTCAGTACCAATTTCTGGCAAACCCACACAATCCTAGGAATAAAATTACTTTTGTCTTCGTTATTGGCATTGCAACCTCCCTAATTACTTTTGGCAATTCATCATTTCGTAACACGACGCAGGAACGTGTCTTGGACATTGTCAAAATCACTCCTCGCGTCGTTTATTGCAAAGACTGACTCTCAAATTCAAACGAAAACCTCTAAAATAATGCTGCAAAAGTTCTTTCAGTTTGTGACTGAAATCTTTCAGTTTGTGACTGAAATCTGTCAGTTTCTCGATATATACCACCCAATTGGTTACTCCAAAAATACTTCATTGGTTAGTCGTTGAAATGTGCCTTGTACACTCTTCATACCAAATTGGTGCAGTGCATTCTGTGTTGCGAAAGTCGCAACTTTTTTCACTATTTCAGATAAGCTAACGACCAGCATCCTCTCACAAATGTAAGTTGCATGTCGCATATTTTAAATACAGTATTCCAAATGTGGAATCGGATATGAATTAGCCTTTCTAACTGCATATAGTACACACATGACGAGTGGGGACCGTCTGGTTTTGGCACCACTGTAAACTCCAATCAATTCAGCTCCCTTCGGTTATGTTGTCTTGGAGCGTGCATTCATTTTTTTTTCTGAATCGGTGCCAACTTCAATGGGTAATGTCCATAAAAAGTAGCTTAATTGGAACAGTATTACCTCTATCTACATCCTGCAAAATTAGATTAGCACTTCCCAGCATATGCCCACATTTTTCCAATTACAATCGCAATGACTGTTGCATGCCATTTCGATTTCCCTCTTGAAAGTAACTCAATGATGTATCCTAATTGTTGCCAGATTCCTCATTATTCAATTCAGTTTGAAGTTTGCCTAATTCCGAATTCTCTGAACTTGATTCATAAATGCGTCTTTCAACCAGTGACATATTCTCATTTTGCTTTCCTTCCCGGTCAAAATAACTTTTGAGCACATTCACATGACACACTCTGAGATTACTTTCTACCTGGAGTGCGTAACAAACCGCTCACTCCACTCAATTTCCTTTCAATTTAATAAGGTTCACTAAATTTTCCTTCTAAACGTTCACTTGTCACTGGAACAACAGTAGAATTTTATCTCCACGAGCAAGAATGCGAGATTTTCATTTCTTGTCTGCTTCCTGTTCTTGTTTTGTCCCATCCATTCGATCAAAAATGGCCTGTGATAATTCTATTGCAACTTCCTGTATGTATTAATTGTAGCTCCTTGTGTTTCAAATGGTGGCTTTATGAACTTGTTATCAGGAAAAATCCCCAAACTCTCTTTCTTATAATAGCCTAATCACCTGCTTTTCTACGACAGTCGGTCGCACTTCTACCTGTGATCCTGCTTTATCGTTAGCAAGGATAATTTATATTCCTGGAGCTTGGAGTACTTTCAGTACTCGTACAACAAGTACTCGAATTTTCACTGAAAACTCGAATCTCATCGTGCATAATTGAGCATTATTAATACAACGTACCAGCATTATTTCTGGCAATCGTCCTTCTGATTTGCATATCTCCTCACCTGTCAACATGAAACATGGACATGATCCAGTAACTCTTAATTCTGTAAACTATTTACCTGCTACTCCTGGCCTAAGCGAGTTAGCTTCGGAAGTAAATTGTTTAAAAAGATCTGGCACTTGTTGCCACAAAAGAGTGTTACATTCTAGTGCAGTTTTCAGCCTCCACTGTGATTTCCTTGACCATTTCCACAAAATTCACTGGTTTTCCCTGCATACCTACATCACTCTTCCGAGTGCGTTTTCTCACCCACCAACACTGTGATTTTACATGGCCTACTTTATGCATTGAAAACACTGAGCTTTTTAAAAAACAATTCTCTTTCCCCTTCATGAGATTCATTGTTACCTTCGGTTGAGTTTATAGAGGTTTATGGTGGATAGTTTTCTGGACCTGAACAAACTATCTCAAAATATACTAAAACGATAGCCCTTAACTGCACATTGTTTATTTTTTAAGTTAAAGCATGATGCAAAACGTTTTGTTGTGGGTTATATTCAATTCGTCAATCTACGAACATTGAAATAAAACACTTTATTCATGCATTGTAAGTAAAATGCAGAAAATGTAAAAATAAAAATAAAGCTGTTTTAACTGTAACTCGACCAAATGCTTTACAAAATAACACATCAGCAACTCTTAATTAACAATTCCAATATAGTAACATTCCATAAACATACCTTGGCAGAGGCAGATTCAGCAAAGCTGATTGTCTCTCAGGCCATTTTTAGTAGCAAGAAGAGAATCCAAGGTTTTAGTAGCAACAGGGAGAGGAATGTGAACTTCCTTATGCATATTAAATAAACCAGAAATTGCTACTGATATTTATAACTTGAAAAAAAATACTTCCATACTCCGTGGGAACTTGACCCCAAATATTCAGGCTGCTTTTTAGGTGCAAATATGTGTTTTTTAATATCTTACAAGCTGTTTAATTTTTTGAGGGCAGAGAGAGGGGCGGCACGGTGGCACAGTAGTTAGCACTGCTGCCTCACAGCGCCAGGGACCTGGGTTCAATTCCCACCTCAGGCGACTGACTGTGTGGAGTTTGCACATTCTCCCGTGTCTGCGTGGGTTTCCTCCGGGTGCTCCGGTTTCCTCCCACAGTCCAAAGATGTGCGGGTCAGGTGAATTGGCCATGCTAAATTGCCCGTAGTGTAAGGTAAGGGGTATGTGTAGGGGTATGGGTGGGTTGCGCTTCGGCGGGTCGGTGTGGACTTGTTGGGCCAAAGGGCCTGTTTCCACACTGTAAGTAATGTAAAAAAAGATACTCATCTCGTCTGTCTCATTGTTTCTTCATTGTACTTAAAGCCACACTACCATCACAATAATTAAAGTCCTTTCCCAAGCTTAAGAGAGGCCAAAACCTGAGGACACAAAATCAAGGGGAAACTGGAAAGATTTATAAGCGACCTGGGGGATAACATTTCACCGAGAATGTTTTACTTGTTTGGTTTGAGATGCCTGAGCAAGCTGTAGAAAGGAGCACAACTACAATACCTAAAACGTGTTATCAAAGGTAGGTGAATAGGGACGGTTTTGAGTGATATGGGCCAAAAACAGACGAATGAGCATGGTTCAGCATATCTGCCCGACACGGAGGAGTTGCACCAAAGGATGAGAGTTACCTGCTGAATGGCGTTAACTGCTTTAACATCATGTCTCTAAAAACGCTGGAATATTATGTAATAAATCCAAGAATAAGGAACAAATATTCAATTAAACTGACTGAACTGAAATTGCTGTGGAGCCTTTCAATTACTTATTTTTAAGTCAAGAATGAATGCAATGACATTTCAATACCGGCTCCCACGATAAAACAACAACCTTATAATCTATTTATTTAACACGACAGAGATCTATTCATCTGTTAAGATAAGGCACACACCTCCATTAAATATATATATATTTATGTCATTTTCTAAATCCTTGTCGAACGATTTCTTTTTAAACAGAATACAAGCTTGTACACAGAAATAACCAGAATGAATCTGACATTTATTGCAAAAATGTAGGCAGCATGATGCCGAATGACGGTTAGAATCTGCCTCTTGTAGAATCAATATTAAATTCACATTAAGCACCCCTGAGAAATTGTAATGGGCAGACAGCTGACAACAGTTTAAAATGGGAAATTTACAATACATGTAATTTGTTAATGCAGTAAAAAAGGGCTCTTCAAAATATCTGCAAACTGGAGTAATCTAATGTGCACCAATCATGATGAAGACAAGTTCTTTCAATTTATACGAGTTAATTTTGAAGAAGTTAATGTGAAAATATAAATCGAAAAAGTAACATAATGGTCCTTTTCCCGACTTGTTCACATGCCTCCCAGATTTTCCTGGCACATTCTTCTTGATATTACTGTCTGTCTTACTTCCGAATGCTGGATTCAACAAATTGTCTTCTAATAGTATCATTCATCTGATCTCCGCCATGGCTCACAACCTATTCAGCAGTCTCAAGAAGACCTCTTCAGTGAGGAATGTGTAGGCAAAGAAACATTGGGCATAAAACATCATTTTAATTTCCATTGCCTGGCATGACGGCAGGATGCGTTCCCTTTGTTGGTTTCCCTCTTTTAAATCTATAATAGTATCAACATTGTCATTTCCAAATCTTGCATTGAATTTACTCGAAATCGTTCGCTGTTGTGGGAAGAAGGAAAACTATTCTTGACAATTATGCTGATAACAGTGTTTCCTTGCTGTCTTTTTGAATGCCATCTGAAAATTTTACGTGAATTACATATTCTATTTCGGTTATTTGTCTCTTCAGGTCAAACATTATGTACTGAACAATAATCATATTTAACCTTGCTATGAAGCAAAATCGGTTATACAGTGACATGAATGTTTTAGCACGACACATCGTGTATGAATGTGATCACTTTAATTTTTAAGACTGGGTGCATAAATCCGAATTAGGATGTGGAATTTAGGAATGGTTAGCAAAATTGATTGTGATGAATCAAGAAAATGGGCTAACTGATTTGACTGCCATGACGTGGAGGAGTCGGTGTTGGACTGGATGGACAAAGTTAAAAATCACACAACGCCCTGTCATAGTCCAATAGGTTTATTTGGGAAAACTAGCTTTCGGATGATTGCTCCTTCATCACGTAGCTATGAATGAGGACGATAAGACAGCAATCTTACAGCAAAAGATTACAGTGTCATGCAGTAGACATAATGCATGGAACAAACCTAGATTTCTGTTACGTGTTTCGTCTTTTCGAATGGATTGCATATTCCGGTTCAGTCATATGTAAATCCCAGAACTTCTTTTAATTCACTTTTTGAGATAACTTGAGGTTTTATAAAAAGAAATGGTGACATCTCCGCTGAGAAAATGCTTTAAAGGTATGATATTGAGTCTGCCTGTCTGGCAAAATTTAGTCGAAAAGATAATATTTCCAAATTTGAAATAATAAAATATTGCATTCATAATTTTGACGGTGTACAGAAATGTTTGGTATTTAAAAACAATTCAACACAGTCTCCATTAGACTTACATACCTTGAAGAAAATAAAACTCAATTGAAAATGTGCATCAATAACGTTCATTAAATTATTTTTAAGATTGTATTATGCAAAAGGAAATGATTTCCAAGAATGGCAGAAAGTATTTGTTAGGGTTGAGAGCAATTTCAAGGGAATGAAATGGTGACCAAATATCAGATGAAGGAAAAGAAAATATGAAAACAAATTAGTGAGACCTGTCAAGACAGACTGTCAGATATTTTACAAGGATAAGTTAAAAGGGTAAATGTAATTAATCCAGATATGTTGGGGCGGCACGGTGTCTCAGCGGTCAGCATTGCTGCCTCACAACATTAGGGGCATGACTTCGTTTCTAAACTTGGGTGACTGTCTTTGTGGAGTGCGCACAATCTCCATGCATCTGTGTGGGTTTCCTCCAGGTTCTCTGCAAAAGCTTGCAGGTTCGTTGGATTATCAATTGTCCAAGGATGTTCAGGCTAGTTGCCTTTGACTTGGGAATTGCAGGGTTGGTGTTGGTCTGGGTCGAACGTATTTTTAAATCAATGGCAGAGATTCAATGGGCTGAATTGTCTGCTTTCATAATGGGGGTATTATATGACATCAGACTCCAGCAGCACCATCCAGTTAACAAAAAGTAATATCGTGTCGATTTACAGACCAATCTAAGCAAGTACTTTGCCTGGCATTAATTACTCAATCTGAATTTTTAATAAAGCATGCAAGTAATCTTTATAAAATATATAATGATGACAAGTAATGAATAATACATATAAATTCCCAAATGGCGCAGTAAGTCTTTTAAAAGAGGAAATCTCACCAGGTTTTCAACCCTGGAACAAAAGTGACTCCAATTCCAAACGATACATTTCTCTATTAAACACCTTTCAATTTACCCGACCAACATTTCACTTACACTAAAGCTGCAAACCGAATGACGACTTGCATCAAAATGGATTTAGAAAACAGGTTCACATGGGTTGATTTGCGCATTTTCATACGTGCATGAGTAATTAAACGTGTCTTTGTGTGCAACACTCACACAAAAAGAATACTTCAAAACCCTACAGAATTTGGGAGACTCAAGAATTATGAAACAAATGAAAATGTAGAATTGAGATGCAACATGGATTGGCCATGCTACGTTTCACGTCGTGTTAGGTGCATTAGTCAGAGGGAAATGGATCTGGGTGGTGAGTCTTCGGAGGGTCGGTGTGAACTTGTTGGACCGAAGGGCCTGTTTTCGCATTGTAGGGAATCTAATCTAAAAAATATACTGCTGATGGTGGAAATCAGAAGGATGATAGAAATTGATCTGAAGACTGAGGAGGTCTGGGAGCACCTGTTGAGAGAAATCAGCGTTAACATCTTGGATCCAGTGATGCTTGCAAATAGCTGATGGCAGTGTTGCTAACTCGGAAGAACGTACCGTCACTTTCAGAGAGAGGCGCTTTTCCTGAGATGAGAGATTGTAACGGCACATGTGTCTATGATTAGACGACATCTGTGGAGTGTGCTGAGAATTGATAATACGTAAGAAATGCTTGGAGTTATGTTTTGATGAATAGGCAGCAGGTTTGAATTTAACCAATTATTTTAAAGTATACCTAGGAAACAAAAAAAACCGATTGCATTGACAAGAATGAACCAATCAGTCAGAGACAAATTAGTCAGAGACAACTTCCCATCGAATCGGAAAGCAGTTGTCATCCAAAAGTTGATCTCAAAGGAAATCTCCCAGAAGGCACCCTCTTTTTTTTTAGAGGTAACAAGATACGTTATACAAAGACAAATGCTGTAAAGATTAAGAAGTCCCAAGGAGAATACAGATCAATTGGTACCTCGGGAGGAAACAGCAGATTCGGACCACTGGAACAAAGACTGCTTGGAGACTGGATGAACTTTGAGACTCCAATTTAATGTTTAATAGCTGTCTAATTGGAGCAGCATTTTAATGCGTTTGGAGTCAGATAATGATAAGTTGATAAAAAGGTAGTTCGGATTTCTCAATAGCTTTAGTTTAGCGTTTAATGTAGATAGGAAATTAAATAGTTAAATTCCCATAAACAGTGGGAATCAAGGGTTTTCTTTCACTCACTCACATTTAGCAGTGTCCGGGGCAAAGTGAACTTTTCACGGTGTTTTCAATTAGCGGTGGGACTCAAATTTCAGAACGTTACAGTAACTAGGAAAATACTTTTCTGTAGAAGACAGGGTAAGGGAACAGGGTTCGATATAAATAATATGTGGTGAGATAGAGATAGTGAGTCTGAAAACTGAGGAGCAGAAAAAAAGTGGATAACGATCAACCCCTAAGTAAATGGGTAACAGCTAATTGGGAATCTTACTGGATAACAATGCTATGTGCATATTTGTAGACTCTGTGATAACAAGGGCCTGGTATGTCGGACAGGAGGAAAACTTGGAGAAGTCGTTCAAGCACTAGAAATGTTGAATTCGTTGTTGGTTTCAGAAGGATGTAATGTTCCCAAACGGAAAATCAGGTTCTGATGTTCCAGCTTACGTTGAACTTCGCTGAAGCTCTGCGGAGACGTTGCTCAGGGAACAATGTGCTGTGTTGAATGGCTGGACAACGGGAACCTCGGGTGTTTGCTTTGTGCACAGAATGTTTGTTTTCTCGGAAAGAGCTGCACACTCTATGCTTTGTTTCTGCAATGTAGAGAATCCTACATTGTGAGTACCGAATACAGAAGACTATACCGGGTGAAATGCAGGTAAAGCAGAGCTTCACCTGGAAAATGTGCGTACTACCATAGATTCTGAGAAGGAAGGAAGTCATAGGCAGGTGCAACACTTTCTTGGTTTACAGCGGAAGGTGTTGTGACGCTGTTTCGGTTGCATTGGGAATGGATGACAGTATACTGGCCGGAGTGGTTCTTGTGGAAGGCTGACAAGAGAGAAGGAAACTGTTTCTGGTGGTTGCATCCATCTGGAGGTAGCAGAAATAATGGCCTATGATGCTGAAATAATATGCAAATATTAGTCAACACAGTCAGTATTGGTAGAGACAGAATCTGCTGCATTTCTTTTATGATCAGTATCGAGGCGATAATTCTTGCAATTCGTATATTTCAGCAGAAGAAACGTGAATTTTCCACCGTACTTGAAAACAACATTAATTAGCTCTCTGTAATGATATTTTACCTTACAATTTGTCATACCTGATTGGAGAAATTTGCTTTCCAAAATTTACCTGCTGCATCTTCAGTAGTAGTGCAGGTAAATAACCGTAATGAAGGCACGCCAATGACACTAACATATTTTGAGACTTCGTATGATGTTAGAATCATTACAGCAAGACAAGAACGTGAAAAATATTCATATTGTAAAATGTAAATCGTGATGCATTCAAATTTCTGAAATTTGTTTAACTTCAGCGCCTGAATACATCAATCAAGTTGATATTCAGTGGAAAATTGCCCAAGAATGAGATGTTTCAATGATTGTGCAAATATAACATTCAAACCAGAATTTTGACTTTAGAAGGTATTGGCATATATCTTTCAAGTGGTGCCCTAGGAGTGTCATCTTATTTGTATCATCAGCCTATAGTTGCAACATAACCCTTCTTCTGATTTGAACTCAATCTAATATTCTGCTGTGGTTGCTTCAACACTTCAGTTCAAACTAATGAAACATTCATGAATATACATGTAAAAGTAGAAATCAGAGGCTAGACGATTGAAACAGCTTAAGACAACAAACATTTTTTTCGGTATAGAGCGCAGCATTAACACAGATATCCATGCAAATATATCTATTGAGTGCTCTCAGACGTTTCCTTAACTATTATTTCAGTCTTACGAAATAAAACAAAGTTGATATCTGCACTTTTCGAACTAATCATCAGGAAGTCCATTCGCAAACTACAGTAAAATAGCAAATGTTTCTTTAATATTTACTGAATCTTATCCTTCCCTCTCACTCTTTCTGGTCTGACTTATTTGTCCTCCCTTCTGAATATCATTCGTTGAGTTTACTGGATAACCTGATCTAAATTTGCAGTCAACACATTGTCATGAGAGGGATAAAGAAATAACACTGGATATTGTGATTAGCTGGATCATTAATTCAGGAGCTGCAATTTACATGACCACTGATATGACCACCTTCTATATTGTATAATTTTATTTTGTTTATCAATGTTCTTTATTTTATTTCTAAAACAGCGCTCAGATTATTTTGCTCAACATTGCCTTACTTTACTGTAACTTACAGATCGCTTTAATTTGTCTGTCCACAAGTACTGTATCTGTTTTCCACAAATTTTATATTTGAACAGATTCTGGGAAAACCTCTTTCGTAGCAATTACCAAGCTGCACCAGACCTGGAAGTTCTGATGGGAACAAAGAATAGGGAACTTTGAAATTAATTTGGGTCGATACCCTCTGGGGGTTCTTTTTTGAATAATGTGGAAACTGTTTTGCTTTGTATTTCCCTTGTGCTCGACTACTTCTTCGTTGTTGTTGTTTATGAGTGTAAGAATTTCAGAATACTAATTTTCAGATCCTCAAATACACAGACAAAGATGTAAAGAAAATCCGAAATTTCAACTGTGTAAATGTTGGATAATTCTATTTAAATGCCAAAATTGATCTTTCCTTTTTAAATTAGTCACGAAAGCCTGGAGAGAAATGCCTTGAAGAGGGAAGAGGCAGTGTCCAGCAGTGTCTCAGGGAGAGGTGTGCACCATTGGAGGTGGAGTGTTTTAATTCTCCCTTCAATTCTATTTTTGACCACTACCCTGCTTTCCACTTAGTCTTTCATGAATACATTGTCCTTAACGTGCTCTGCCTGCCACCGATTCACGAGCCACATGACTCCACATCAGCAGTTTCAAGTATTTTAAGCAAATATATAATTGGAAGAATTAGAAACGCCTCACTTCAGAGGACTGACTCCGAGCTGGCTGGTCACAGGCAGCACACTGTGAAGAAGGGGTGAGGGGTGAAATCAAATAAAATTCCCGAGATAAGGGGAAAAAATACTTATACAGAAATCGTGAAAAATCCATGTGAAAAGATGTGGATGTTGAATCCGGTCATACTTCTAACAGGGCAGAGTGTCGTAAGATTAATTGCTTTGATGTGCAGTTGAGGGAATTGACAAGCTCCAGCTGGTACTGTCATTCGATGAAATCATTACTGATCTTATTTTAACCTCAAAACCACAGGTGCATCCACCGCGAAAACGTTTCACTCCATTGCTTGCATGTAAGTGCGAATGTGGAATGAACTCTGTTTGATTTTTCCAAAACATATCTCGGGCTCAATCGGCAAAATTAACGTGTGTTATTCTAAAACTGCGTACTCAGACTAAAGCAGAACCGTTTAAGTTAAAACCGATGTCAGTGTGTGGCCCACATGTCAGTTTCAATACTTCGGCCAGCCCTGACTGTCTTTGACGCCATGACTGAATGCACGAAAACATAAAAAAGAAACAAAAGAAGCTTTTTTGCAATGATAGCGCTTTGCTATGTCTGTGTTTTACTGATTTTAGCACCGTGTCACACTGATGACTTAATCCACTGTTTCAATCTTGCATAGACATTCACACTTAAAAAAATAAATCTATGTTCGAGTTACTGCTGAGCAATCGATCATTTTACTTCAATTTATTTGTCATGTGTGGTCAAGTATAGAAGTACAAGAGTACAGTGAAAGTTGTCTAATCTTACCACACATGACGCTAACTTAGGTACCAATTACCGGGATTTAAAAAAGTATGTACAAAGTATTAAGGGAAACAAGAATTTTAAAGGTTATGTTTTACTTCACATAATATAAGAAAAATATAAGAAATCAGAAAGAGTTAACGTTCTCACGATTCAAACTGCACTAACAAAGGAATACGTTAAAAGTTCCATGATTTATCTTGGCCTGCTGTTTGTTCTCAATGCCACTGCCACAGGTAAGGTGGTTGCTGCTGAAACTGTCATCTTTACGATTACAAATTTCTGATGAAGTGCTGATTCCTGAAATGTCCATTAACCTACTACTCGGATGATGTTTCTCCAGGTTTCTCCTCGCCGATCCAATCACCGCTGATGCCTGTGACACATACTCGGGCAGGATCCACTCGCATGCTGAGCCGAGATATTGCCATGATTCGCTGAGAGAACAGGCTGAGAGCTGCCAAGAGACCAGGTTGGGCCGTACCACACAGAGGCCATAAACAGAGCTGTGGAAAGACCAAATGCGGGATAAAGACAAAACAGAAGCGAGAAAAAAGTGAAGGAAACAGAAGGAATGGAAGAGCTCCCTTTCGAACATCCTACCACGCCGCTTTTCAATTAGATTATTACCTAGCTATTAGAGATAGAAGTATGATTTCTCTGGATCAAGTTGATAAAAGGATAGAAGATGTGTTGGGTATGTTAGAGGTTATCAAGGTGTTTGAATCCCCAGGACCGAAGATGATCCATCCCAGATTGCTGAGGAAGGTGAGAGAGGAAATAGCTGGGGCCGTGACAAATATCTTTGTAGCATCCTTAAATACATGTGAGGTGTCTGAGGACTGGAGCGTTTCTGGTTGCCCCCTTGTACAAAAATGATAATAAGGATAATCCGGTTCCTGCAAATCAGTGAGCCTGCCCTCAGTGGTGGGCAAATTGCTGGAGAAAATACTGAGGGATAAAATCGATTTTTATCTGGAAAGGAATGGGTGAACAGCGATTGGCAACGTGGCTTTGTGAGGGGGACATCGTGCCGTACCAAGTTAATAGAGTTCTTTGAGGAAGTGACCAAGTTGATAGATGAAGGAAGGGCTTTAGATGTCATGTACATGGACTTTAGGAAGGCGTTTGATAAAGTTCCTCGTGGTAAACTAATGGTGAAAATGAAGTCATAAAGTGCTCCAGCTAGGTGGATCAAAATTGTTTAGTAATAGGTAACAGTAGTAGTTGAAGGGAATTTCTAGGAATGGAGACAGGTGGCCAGTGGTGTTCCACAGGGATCAGTGCTGGGGCCATTATTGTTTGGGATATACATAAAATGATCTGGAAGAAAGTAATGTTCGTATGATCAGTAAATTTGCAGATAACACGCAGATTTGTGGAGTAGCAGAAAGCATAGGGGACTGACAAGGAATACAGGAGTATAGAGATAGACTGGTGTGTTGGGCGGAGAAGTTCCAAATGGAGCTCAATCCAGGCAAATATGAGGTAATGCATTTTGGGAAGTCTAATTCTCGAGCGAATGAAACAGTAAACGCGAGAACCTTAGCAAAAGTTGATGAGCAGAGAGATCTGGGTCCATTGTACCTGAAGGTTGCCACACAGTTGGAAAGAGTAATCAAGAAGTTATATAGTATGCTTACTTTCATCTGTCTGGGTATTGAGTGTAAGAGCTGTCAGGGTATGTTAAAATTGTACACGGAATTGATTCGGCCGCATTTAGAATATTGTGTAGAGTCCTGCTTGCCACATTTCCAAAAGGAGATTGACATTTTGAAGAGGATGCAGAGAACGTTGACGAGAATGTTGCTGGGAATGGAAGTTGTTACGTATGAAGAGAGGTTGAGTAGGTTAGGATTGTTTCCATTCGAAAACAAGGAGATTGTGAGGGGAATCTGATTGAGTTCTACAAAATCATGAAGGGTACAGACAGGTTCAGATAGAGATAAGCTTTTTCACATTAAATAGCGTAGTATTAGTTGAAGGGAGTTTTTCGAAGTCGAGAAAGGTGACCAGTTATGCTGCACAGGGATCAGTGCTGGGGCAACTGTCCCTGTAGAACATAACTTGTCACCTTTCTACATTTCGAGAAATTCCCTTCAACTACTACGTTATTTCAATAACGTGAGGTCACGCTTTCAAGGTGAGATGTGCAAACTTTCAGGGGAATACACGCAGTAAGTATCTGGGACGCGTTGCCAGCAGAGGTAGTAGAGGCAGGCATTGTAGATTTACTTAAGATGCTTATGGACAGATGCATGAGCAAGTGGGGAGCAGAGGGATACAGATGCTTAGGAATAGCGTGACACGTTTGGACAATGGATTTGGATTGGAGGGCCTGGAAGACCAAAGAGCCTGTTACTGGGCTGTAAATTTTCTTTCTTCTTCTTTGTTCTTCATTATTACTTACTCAGGGCAAAACAGTACAACGTCTCAATTTCTGAAATATTTTTGTTTATTTCTTCTCAGAGCAGGAATATTTACTCGCACTATTTAAAACAACAGAATATTAATAACTGCCTCAACGAATGATGATTGACAGATGCAAATGAAATGCAATCCGATCCTCTTCGAAGATATTTCAAAAGTAAGCAACCCCTTATAACAAAACAGAATGTGAAATTGAAGTATTACGTTTATTTCTCTCACCAACAGCAGAAACGGCAATCTTGATGTGCATGTGTGCATTTCTGAAAAATTTCAAAACAAAATATGCTTATTATTTGTTATTTATTTTAACACAGACTACAGTGGTTATCTACCAAAGGGAGTTTGCACACGCATCAATAAACTCCATTGCAAAAGATAATCTTATGGTGAACCTATGTGGCTGGCAGAAGAGGCAAAAACTTGAGAAACACTTTCCTTCACATTTGACTGCCCCGAATTTGTAAAGCAGTATTGTGGGTCGATTTGTCTGTCACTGCCAAGAACTAGCAAGCCTAGGCAGGGTGATGATACATATGCCAAAATTTCCCAGCTAAAGATTCGTAGAGTTGTTTGTAGGTTGAGTGAACTGTCAATGTCATATCAAATTATAGACCCGGGTTCACTGAAAATGACATGTCCTAATAAGTTTGGAGGCGCATTTAAAAGCAGATTTCAACTGACCTCTGAATTTTGTCTGTGTCACTGCATAAATACACGTATTCGTGCATGAACTTAAGAGTTGTAGCATGTACCCACTTTCCTGCAGAATGAATTTAGGGTCATTGAGATTGGAACTTATCGAATAAATATCACCTGAAATTTGCTTAAGTAGAAAATGTAAAATGTACGTTAGCCATAACAACAGAAAACTGCCTGAGATGGCAAAGAGTAAAATGATGGACTTTCTCCTGCTCTCCACTTCCGTGTCACGTTTCCCAATTTCATTTTTGTGACGTTGGAGTCTCCTGCGAGCTCTAGTAGCAACTATAATGTGTCTGACAGTCGCTACATTAAACAACAAAATAAGGAGGAACGGGAGACATGGGGCTTGAATGCGATCAAAAGTTTCAAACAATCTCCATGCAACCGATGTATAAAATACATCTTTTATATTGCAGTACCAACCCACCCCATCAAGAGTATACAAAGGCTCATATATGAAATAAAATGAAGTGCTCATCAAACAGCATAGTACACAAACTATTCCTATGACCACAGATGCTACTTTCTCAGTACAGTATTTGTTTTTCAGCTTCTGGCAACAAATGGTTATGAACCGATCAAAGGTGAATGCGACAGTCAACCAGAGAGAGCAGTTTCGGGACGCGTAAATAAGAAGAATTATCAGACGACATCCCAGTGTGGTGTTCAGTAAACTGGCTGGAAAATAAATTGCCAGAAGCCGACTTAACATCACTGCAACGATAATGACAATAAGATCCATTGCTGCCATGGATAGAAGGTAGTGAGTGATGCAAGCTGACAGACCACATCTTCCTTGGGAAAGTATTACTATCGTCACCAGGTTGGCTGTAAGAGTCAGAGTACCATAGAAAATCAGTGTGAGAGGGAGACATCGAGACAGACAGAGACAGACCTTCGGAGACATAGACATAGACATAGATAGGCAGAGACATACAGACAGACAGCGGAATTGGAGAAAAACACTGCATTGTTAGTTTGGCGAAATGATTGCATAGATTTTTTTTACGAGCTATGTTGGACTTAACTCAAAAAATTGTCTTATACTTTTACTCATGTATTTCTAATGGTTAATTAACAGGAATATCTGTCACAAATAATAATTGAACACTAAATGTTCAATTATTATTTGTGACATTTGTTGTACTCTGACATTTCCTATGACATATCAATTTAAGGAATTGTCTCCATTGTCGTATCTGAACATGATTAACAATTACAAATGACAAGATCAAAAAAAACTACCATCTTCAGCCGATACGTGAACGTTCTTTTCTCCAAGTTAAAGACAGATTACTGTTCACATACTTAAGATTGTACAAAGTTCAATATCACTGGCAGCTCATCAGATTCTGAAACAGACGTTATTGAATTGTAGTAGAATTATTACTTCGGAAATACTTGCTCCAAGCAAGTGCCATGCATTTGGAATTTCAGAGAAAGGCAGCAGAACACGTTTTCAATAACTCACCTGATGACTCTCCAATTCCTCCACAACCTCAATGATGCTGTAGATGTGTAATGCCATACTGACTGGATGTACACAGTTCCAACAACAACCTTGCCTGCACGTAGCTCACTCGACCGTCTACATTTCAATGAACATTCACTCCCTCCAGCAGTATGTCGGTATCACCTACAAGACGCGCTGCACAAATTCACACAGACCACTGAAACAGAAACATCTAAGACCATGCCGACTTGCTGAGGGAACTGCAAAGACAGCAAATCACTGAGAAGAGCAAGACATGCAAGTTCCCTTTCAAGGTATCCAACACCCTGCCTTGCTATCCTTCTTTCAGTGCCGCCATGTCACTACTCCCTGAACACTTCCCTAGCTACATTTCGTTGCGCTTGCATCAAATGAAAAGCAGTGTTTCAAAATGGCAACTTAACCAATAGCTCCCGCAGGGAATCTAGAGTTGGATAGTGCATGAACACCCAGCCAAGGTGTAAATATTCCACCTATGCAGACAAAACTATGTCTAGACATTTAAAAAGTGGACATAAAGTAATCAAGTGAATTACATATAGTCAATATGAGGGCAAACGCATCTGTAATAACTATCTGAATAAACTATTTTCTAAATATAAAACGAAACCCCCGAAATTATGATGAATGCCATTGGTTGACACTGTTAACTGTCCTGGAGGGTCAGTTAACTTTAGATTTGAAAGCATGAACAACATCAATATCTATTGGTAACATGATGTTTTACTGATTAAATTAAAAGTTTATCAAGCAGCTGAGAATATAATACATCCCCAGCCAGTCTGCGAACACACATTTAACAATCAGTATGACAAGTATATTTTATCTTCGTAATTTACCTGGAACCCCGAAAGCAGCAAGTGCAGAGTAATAAAGTAGAAATATCGGTGCTCTTTCAGGAATATGCATTTTCACTAAGAATAGTGAATTGGTCCTGTGGCTTTAAAATGCACCTATTTATATCTGATGTTGGCCACTGGAGACACAATTACTCAAAATCATTGTTTGAACTTGGCACAGTCCTTGTGAAAACAAAACACATGAACGCATTCATTTTCACACGAATTGCAAATGTTACAATAGACCTTGCTAAAACAGAAAAGAAAGAATGTAAGATAAAGTAGTTAAAGTGGTAAATGATGTCAAATGATTTTAACATTTGAAACTGCTCTCACCATTGCTGATGCCAGTACGATACAACTATACATTGAAACCTTGTTTGACAGATCCTAAGTTTAGCTGTGAACTTGGTTACTGTGGCAGTTTTAAAATTGCAAACAATACTTCAGATCATACGAAAGGCAGAGGGCAGAAAGACAGAAAATATTGTCCACATTCGCAACAAAAACTTAGGCAGGAAAACTTACAACAGTTTACACTGTTCGGTCGTAATCTAAAAAGCAGGACCTCACGGGTAGAAATACCTGGATAAGCCCACATTCCACGTTCTGCTGAAGCCAGGATAGGAGTGAAAGATCGGGATGTCTTCCAGGGAAGGTGAGACCTATGCAACAAACAGTGGTCACACCTAAGGTAGCTGGGCACTAAATCCCAGCTGGAAGTTTGATAGTGGAACTCGGTCGTGTTGAAAGTAGCGTGGCGGGGAGGGGGCAGTCTCAACGAGAGAAGCAAGTCAGCAAGTGTGGAGAGCGGGGCAACTCTTGAGACAAAGGCAAATAATGTTAAGGTGATGAGTAGTCAGGGAGACGTGGCTGATCTCAGCGGAAATGGAGGTTTTGACAATATTTGTCTCAATCAAAAACGTATAACAGATTATAAGGATGAACTTACAAATGATGTGCTCAATCTGTAAAGGGTCGTTCACATCACTTCCTGATGGATGAACCCACCTGTGGCAACTTGCTTAACATTAAACATTCCATTATCAGTGTTGACTTCCCCAAAATCACGTGTTGCGAGGAGCAAAGGCAGAGCTGACATTATCGCCGAACAATTTCTGCAGTTACAGTTAGATCAGTTAGACAAAGAAGCCCTGTTCAGCGGGCTTGCAGATTCTCTGTAGTTAATAACCTCTCAAGTTCTGGGTTGTCGACTTGTTAAAGTGACAGGGTAAAAAATGAAGTCTGCAGATGCTGGAGATCACAGTTGAAAATGTGTTGCTGGTTAAAGCCCAGCAGGTCAGGCAGCATCCAAGGAATAGGAAATTCGATGTTTCGGGCATGTGAAGGGCTTATGCCCGAAACGTCGAATTTCCTATTCCTTGGATGCTGCCTGACCTGCTGTGCTTTAACCAGCAACACATTTTCACTTGTTAAAGTGACAGTTCACAGTGAGCAGTCGATGTTACATCACCATCAAAATATCCCACGTTGGAGTGAGATCAGCTACCCTGATAAGAAATGTTCAGCTCCCAACAACCCACCGACCTCCACACATGCCCCCACAACCCAACTCCCACACCCACCCCATCCTCCGGCCAGCCAGCTGTTCTGGATTGACGTCCCACCTGTGGCTTTTGAATTCCAGTAGCAATGCCAGGAATTCCCTCATGGCTGAGTGTAATACATACATCTGCCTGCACCAGCGGTGCGAAGATGAAGATGGTTAGGAGCGTTACCAGAAGGTAACGATCACCAAGAGCCTCTCCAGAGCTTCCCCATCGATGTTACGGTAGAGAATGCACAAGAATGTCTCTACGTTCTCAGAGGGCTATGAAAATTGCTTATGTGCATCAAGAAGCTTAGTTTTTATTTCTCGGTGCACTATACAATGTATCCTGTCTGTGTGTATCACAATTTTGTACGGTAACTGCTGTGCTCAATAACGCAAGAAATGCCATAATGGCATGAACATGCCCAGTGCATCAACAGATTAGTCTACAATCCATTGACTCCATCTATACTTCCTGCTGCCTCGGGAAAGCAGCCGACAGAATCAAAGATCCCACACCTCACCAGGATTATACTATCATTCATCCTTTTCTGACGGGCAGAAGATTTAAATGTTTTAATTCACATATCGACAGATTCAAGAACAACTTTCCCCACGCTATCACAGCCTTTGAAACAAACCTGCGAAAGACTAATCTTTGTTTTCTCTCTGCTGCGTGTTTGAGGCTGTAATAATGTATTTCTGCACTCTGTTCTTTGACGATAATGTACTTTAGTGGTATGACTTGCCGAGATAGCAAGCCTTTTTCATTTTATATGAGTATGTGTGACAATACCGCTAAATCTACCGTTAATACGTGTTTCATGATACTCTGAATTTGTCAATGATTTACTGAGACCTCCTTTATAATAGATTCTAACATCTTACCAATGGTAGATGTTCAGCTAACGTTAGTTGTGTTATACTGTCTCCAAATCATTTTCGATAAGGTTGCTTGCAGTTAGCCAATTTTAAGGATGAACTGATCATTTAGCCCAAGAGACCATACGATATAGGAGCACAAATTCAGGCAATCGAGTCTTCTCTGGCATTCGATCCTGGCTGGTCAGTTTCTCAAAAATAATCCCTCGCCATCTCATGGTAATATTAGGTTCCCTTCATAATGAGGAACCTATCCCTCTCAGTCCAAAATGAATGTAATTACTTCATCTACATAACCTTCTGTTGCAATGAAGTCCATCGATTTTCCACTCTCTTGCTGAAGATTGTTTTTACTTATCTCTGTTCTTAAATTTCGGAAAGAGTCTTGATGGGCTGAATTGCCTGAATCTGCAGCATTCTAGCAAGAGGATATCGGTTAAACGCAGGAAAGCATGTTTGCGATGACCAGTGGAGTTCAAAACAACGGAGTCTCAGTCTATGGCATTCAGTGAGACCATTTAGGACGGAGGTAGGGGAACGTTCCTGACTCACAGAGCGCGGAGATTGTGGAATTATCTGCCACTTAAAGCAGTCAAGGTGAAAATAAATGGAGATTATTTGTCGAAGTAATTAGATATGGCTCCTGGAACGAACTTGATCAAAGGACATGGTGAGAAAACAGTAACAGGGGATAGTGTTGGTTAATCACCAAAGGTCACATTGAAAGTTATAGCAGGCTCGAATTATTGAATGATCTATCCCTGCTCATAGTTTCTGTTTTTCACTATGAAACAAGTGGTGCTGTGATTCATTCCAGAATAGCTTCATAACTTCATTTGAATTCGACAGAATGACAACTGGCAGTTAATCTCTTCCATGAAGGAGGTAGTTATTTAACATCATGAAAGCATGAAACAATCTGTTGGCAACTCAGGTGAAACTCTCAGAAAGGTAGAAATAAAATCTTTCACGGTATGAGGGCATCACTGACTGAATGCATCATTTTATGTTTGCTACCGGAGTAAAGAAAAATATTCTGTTCCCTCTCGTTTGTATATTAGTAATAAGGGGCTCACACTTGCACGATTGTCAACAAGACAAATAGGAACGAGAATAAAAATAAAGGAATATAGTTCTGAGGCTTTATAAGGCCTCTGGTCTGACCAGACCACATTTTGATCATTATGAGCAAATTTGGGCTTACATCTCAGGAAGGATGAGCTGGTCCGCGAGTGCGTCTGGGGGAGGTTCACGACAATATTCACAGGGATAAAAGGCTGAATGTATGAGGAAAGATTTAGGAATGTGGGTCGCAAGAATCTCGAAGGATGAAGGGTGAGCAAATTGAAACTTACAGGATACTGACAGGCGTGGATGGAGTGAATGAGGGAAGATGTTCCATTTAGCAGGAGGGACCAGGATCAGAGGACACAGACTTAGGTGAAGATTGCGATTGTTGACGGACTTCCAGCCCAACTGTTTGTTCTGTGGTGCTGGGGCGTTCGTGAACCAATGATATGTGGAGTGTTTCATTTTGAGTTTCCTGAAAAGCACGTTAGTCACACGCTCCTGATCTTTGGGCACCCAGTGGCAATATAGAAGTATAGGTTAGAGGATCTCCGCGTGGGTTTGCTACTGGGCCTGTGCAAACTGGTCATAAACTGGTCTAGGCAGCGGTACGTGGAAGGGGTCGTTATGACCGATTGCCTACCCGTCTTATGAGGTTACGTTTCAGTCCAGATGTCCCTGAAGAATGAGCACATGGTGCTTACGAACATCCTCGAGATTTTCAGGGACAGGCCCTCCTACTCTATTTTGATTTTTTCCCTGCTCTCCCCTTCATCTTTCTAATCATGGAACATTGCTCTTTGGTGCGAAAGGCACTTTTTCTCACTGGCCCCTGTGTTGTTTCCTTTCTTCCTGCTGATGGAAAATGAATAAGGGTTTATGAAACTGTTGTTTTTCGTTGTGACTCGCAACTGCACATACACAACTTTGGTGCTAGGGAAGAACAGAAAGAAAAACATAAATTTCAACCGATCATTCCTCACTTCATGCACCAGTCACTAAAGCCCAGGAATCAGTTTCGTATACATTTGTTGCACTTTCTCACTTAAGGAGGTCAAAACTGGAGTAATATATTAAGTAACATTGATTTATATTATATTATATCATTTTATATTACAAAGTATTGTGATGTACCATACCAAGGAATGTTTGCCACACTTCGATTTCCTTCATTGAACACCACAATGGATCAGTGGTTAGTATTACCGTCTCACAGCACCAGGACCGAGGCTCTATTCCACAATTGCACACTGGCTGTGCAAAGTATGTACTTTCAACTCACCTCTGTTGGGTTTCCTCTGACATCTTTAGTTTTCTCACGTTCTAAAAATGTCGCAGCTTAGTTACATTAAACTTGGTGAATCAAGGCTACAAGGGGGAGGATGAGAATTTCATCTGGTCTTGAAGCTCTTCAGGGGGTCTCGAACATATTCTGAAAAATGTCGCCTTCCAATCATGTTTACTTTTATTCACTCCCTTCCACAATCTGTGACATCTATCTCCTACCCGTGCTGAGCAAGTGAGTGACTGCTCCACTTGTAAAATATCAGAATGCTTATTTGTTGGTGGGAACAAACAAAACGTGTCCTCGCTTACTCCAGAGGCCAAGCTTAAGTTCTTGAGGGATACAGATTTGGAATGACATTGAGGCAGATAGAGAAGTTTGAACTGAGGAGCATTCTCGAAGGAGTGGTTGGTGCATATATATATATATATATATATATATATATATATAGCCATGTGACTCCAACCGACAACGTTATGGTGACTACCCACCTACACTGTCTGACCCACGCGACTGTGGGTACTACTGATCTGCTGTGGACTTATTTGCAAATCCACACTCAGTTTACAATGGACTGCTCGGTGTTTGCTTGTGACTCCAGACACAAGCACTGAATGTACAACAGATCTGCTCTGCATCCCCATGTGAGTACACTTCTGCAACCCCATGCATACCATTGACCTACTGTATCTTAGTATGTGACACAAAGCTATGCTTCCAAAAGATCTGTACTGTCTGTGACCTGAGATGCACAGCCCTTTGTTTACCACCGATGTGCTCTGTCTCCATGTCTGCCTCAAGCTACACTGCATTATGATTACCAATGACTTGGTCTGTCTCTACCTTTGAATCCAGGTTCACAGCACCTTAGTTACGACTCACCTCCTTAGTCTCTGCATGTGACTGCAATCCACTTCACTGTTGTTCTTACTGGTCTGCACTGTGTCTTACGCCAGACCCACATTCATGGATTCATGTAATCCCTACAGTGATGAAATAGGCTCTTTGCGTCAACAAATCTAGATCGAGCATCTGAAGAGTAACCCAGTAAGACGCATTCCACTCCCCTATTAATCCACATTTCCATGAACTAATGAACCTAACCAACATACCCCTGTACACTACGGACAATCTGGCAAAGCCAATTCACCTAATCTGCGCAATTTTGGATTGTGCGAGGTAACGGGAGCGGCTGCAGGAAACCCAGGCAGAGGCGAGGAGAATGTGCAAACACCACACGAACAGTCGTCCGAGGCTGTAATCAAACACTGTTTCCTGGCATTGTGATACAGCAATGATTACCACTGAGACACGGTGATCTTTGGATACCAGAAAACATTCATTAGATCTGTTATTGAGCTTTATGGATAGACTCTGTTACATTTTTCTCTGCAGCATCAGAGGCTTGGTGGAACCTTATCGAAGATTATAAAATTATGTCGAGCATGGATTGACTGAAAAAGACATAACTTTGGCCCAGGGTCCGTGAATCCAAAACTAGACAACATGGCTTGATGTCTGAGATGGAAACGTTAAAAAATGGGCAACATTTTTCACTCATCGCGCAGTGTGAGCATGGAACGAATTACTTAAGGAAATGATAGAGATTGCTACAATTGCAACACTTAAAAGGCGTCTGGGTTAGTGTGCAAATAGGAAATCTTCAGCGATATATGCCTGAAAGTTTGGCAAATGGGTTTAGATTAATACAGCATGTTTGGTCGAATGGCTAGGTTGGACCAAAGATTTTGTTTCTGTGAGGTACATCTCTATGACTCAAGATTCACGGCACTATGGCTACCAATGATATTCTCCGTCTCAGCATCTCTTTGCAGAATAACACCACAATATTTTGCCATGATCTATTCTCTCTCTGCATTTGACTTCAGACCAAAAATATTGTGGTTATCACTGATCTACTCAGGCTATAAATTTGAATCCAGATTCACAGCACTCTGTTTCACAGTCATCTACTCTACCTCTACCTTTTACTGCAGAACACCAGCTCCGTAAATACTCTCTGTTCATTCGACTCCAGACCCTCAGATCAGTATCTACCACTGAACTGTTCTGTGTTACTCTAGGCCAACTGCATTGTGTCACAACTATCTGTTTTGTCTCTGCTTGTAACTCCAAGCCCACATTCCTGTGGGCAACACTGATCGTCTCTGTCTCTACACGAGACTCCAGAAGCACAACAGTGTGGTCATTATTAACTTGCTGTCTCTACATGTGACTCCAGACCCACGCGCCGGTGGTTTCCACTGACCTGCTCCCTCTCTGCATCCGTGTCGCGACACACAGCACTGTGGTTACCGCTCACCTGCTCTGCATCTGCTTCGAATCAGGCCCACAGCAATGTGTTTACTCCAACCTGCGCTTCTCTAACAAGTGACTACAGACTCTCAGCACATCCTCCCCATGTCTGCATAGATTTCCTCCGACAGTCCACGTGCAGGTTAGGTGAATTGGCCACGCTAAATTGCTGGTACTGTTACGGGCAGGGGAAATTGTAGGGGTCTGCGTGGGTTGCGCTTCGGCTGGTCGAAGTGGACATGTTGGACCGAAGGGCCTGTTTCCACACTGTAAGTAATCTAATCTAATCATAACTGAGAATTTCTATCTCAGGTGACAGCATGCTGAATCTCGTCTATTATGTCCACGGTGGAATCACGCCTTTCCAACAGTTTGGTGAGCAGAGCTACACTCAGCTTTCGAACTATGGTTGAAGAAACGATTTATAATTTTGTAAGCACACTTCCTTACTCCCAATTTGAAATGGCTAAAAAGTGAAAACAACCCCTATGCCCTCAGCATAATCATATCTACACGTGTTCACATCTTCGGAGATGAACTAACTTGCACACCAAGTTTCCTTCGTCCCTCAGTATGCCCTGGGGCCCAGCATAACTGTGCACATCCTGCCCCATTAGACTTCAAAAATGCATCAACTCATACTGATTAGGATTAAATTCGTCTGCAGTTGATCTGCGAAATTTAACAAATGAGCATTATCAAACCCACAATTGAGACTAACTTCCTCATGATCAACAACACTACCAAATTCGAGTCATTTGCAAACTTACTAAATATCGCTTTTGCTTTCACATCCAAGTTGTGAATGCACAGTCCACATTCAAGAAATAGACGTTCATTATTTCAAAGGGAGGGCGTGCCAATTTAAAAGGTTGTTTGTGCTTGAAATTCATCTTTCTCAAAACATCGTGGATGCAAATAGTGGAAGCTTTGTTTTCAGGCTGATGCCGACATATTGTCGATGACTGAGTGGTCAAAGTTGATCAATGAATACGTAAGAAAACACAGTTGAGGATAACAAAAAAAAAACAAAAGCCACAACATTTTTGCATAGAAAACGAAGAACTGTGAATGCTGCAAATCAGAAACTACAACAGCAATTGCCGGAACAGTTCAGCAGGTCTGGCAGCATTTGTGGATACAAATCAAATTTAAACTTTCGGGGCGAGCGAACTTTCCTCAGAACTGTGGCGCCTTTCCCAGTTCTGAGGAAGAATAATTTGAATAGAAAATATGACACGGATCTCTTTCTACAGATGCAGCCATACCTGCTGAACATTGCCAGCACTTTCTTTTGTTCATGATCTAATTGATTTGGAAGGAGAAAGTGATGGTTGCAGATGCTGGAGATCAGAGCTGAAAATGTGTTGTTTGAAAAGCGCAGCAGGTCAGGCAGCATCCAAGGAAAGCTGCACTTTTCCAGCAACACATTTTCAGCTAATTGATTTGGATTCTAGTAAACTGGAATTGCTGAGTGGTCTGCTCCTGTTCGTATTCGGTGTGTTCGGGTGAGCACACAGATTACCCCTGGCAGCCTCTAAGACCGATAATTCGCGATTGTGCATTGGAAGGTTTTTATTTATTTTCTATCTACTCAATGGTTCTTTCACCTCGTGATGCAAGCCAAGCTTCGAGACATTTCGTTTTGTGTTTGGTCAGTGTGGTTCAGAGGTGATACGCCTGGCGTTCTCTTGCTTGTAGGCCAGCAGGAAGCGTGCATTTTGTCTCCTTCCCAGTGCGCCTCCCAACTTTCTTTCCAGTCTTAGAGGTCAGAGAGTGATGCATTGGACATACACAAGTATGCCTCTGTGTGCAACAGCACGCTCCCCGTCGCTGAAACGAAGAGTGTACAATGAGCCAGTGACATTGCCGGTGGGCGGCCATTTGTGTCTGTTGGAGCAGAGAATGAGAATCTAGGAAATTATCTTCAAATCCCTTCAAGACCTTGTGCCTTTCAATTACAAACTGTGTCCCCTTATTGGACTCAGGAAGCAGTTGTTTTCTGCTCACTCTGCCCGTGTTCCCCAACAATCTATTCACATGAAACAGGACTGCCCAATACTGCCTGTGCTCTAAAGAAAACAATCCGTTTAAATCCAGCCTCTCTCCAAATCCATGATGTTCCATTGAACAGAGAAGAGTACAACAAATAATCAAACCCTTCTGCCAGCATGTCTGTGACGATCAGTGTACTACTCTAATATAATAACATCTACCTTCATATGGTCAAGATCTCTGTATAGACTGCCTGTTCATCCGTCTATCTAATTCCCTGTTAACCTTTGCTATTATATCCAATTCTACCACTTCCCTGACAGTGTACTCTGAACATCTACCACCCTTTCCATAAGAAAAAAAAATCTCATGCATATTCTTTCAAACGTTTTCCTCTGTGCTCAGTACACAGCGACATTTCCACCTTAGGTGTATCACATACTTCCTTCAGATCGCCTCTCAGCACCAAATCTCGAGCACAAATCATACAAATTTGTTGGAAGGCTTTTGGTGAAAAATCATCTCCTATCTAATCGACATCCTGCTATAACTCTTTCCGAGGCCTTCCAACCCGAACCAGATCCGCCCTACAGGTTAGCAACAGGAGCTGCAAATGATCTGAATGTTGTGGTTACACCAAAGACCCACATGGCAGCTAAGCTGCTGCTGTGTGAAGAACATCAATGCATCTTACCCATTTTCTGACAACTCCCTTCCTCACTGTCACTGGAATATTGATATTAAAGTTTCTGATTTCCACCCATACTGACTCAATAAAAACCCCTCATCGATGATCTTCCTTTTTGCAGCTGTGATATTATCGCTGAATAGCAATGCCTATCCTCAACTTCTTTTCCGCCCCAAACACCCCATTATGTTTGAAACATCTAAACGCTGGAACATTCAACAACCATTCCTGCCCCTGTGATAATCAGTTATCGGTAATGGCCACAACATGACAATTCCAAGTATTGATCCAGATTGGGAGTTCTGAATGCTCATTCTTGATGCTTCTTGTATTAATGTAGACACAGTTCAACCCATCACACTGACTGCATCTTTGCACACTCCAGCGCCTGCCCCTTCTCACAGACCCTCTGCAAGCTCTATCTAGTGCATCACTGCCTACTGCAAAACCTGTTCCATAGCGCTGCTTCCAACACCCCTACTGTTCCAATTTGAACCCTCCCAAAGTGCTCGAGCGAACGTCCTGTGGAGCCTCTCCAGTTCAGGAGCAATCCAGACTTCTTTTAAACAACACATCTTTTCTAGAATGTATCCAATAAAATTCGGAAATTACGCCATTCTGCTAATCGTGTCTGCTCTGATATTGAGTCATGGCTGATTAGTTTATCATTCCCATTCTCCCGCTTTCCCCCGTGACCTTTCATCCCCTTGATAATCAGGAACCTATCTGTCTCAGAATTCAAAATACCCAACGACCTGACTTGCTCAAACGTCTGTGGCAATTAATTCCACAGATTCACCAATCTCTGGCGAAATAAATCTCTGATTATCTCGGTTCTTAAAGTGCTTCCTCGTAATCCCAGGCTTTGCTGTCGGGTCCTATTCTCTCCTATCAATGGACACATCTTCGAAAAATCCACTCTTAACCGTCCATTCATTATTCTGCATCTGCACTGTACAGACTGTAAATGCATATCTTCAAATAACCATCCCTTTGTCGTCCTTGTGAAATTGGGGGAAATGATCAGCATTTTGACACAGTGAAGAAGGCGGTGAAATTTAGACAGTCTCTGAAATGCCGAGGCAGTGGGATATATCAGAGCGTCAGTATGGCTGTTAATTATTTAAAGGATTCAAGCACTCCAACTTTCGACTGATGTACTCATAACAACGGGGCTTCTCTCGATTTTTTTTTTTTGTTGGTCGATTAGGCTTGCAACAACCGAGCTCGGACATTTCCAGGAATGCTCATCACAATGTCTGGGCTGTGAGTCCCGAAGATGTTTTATAGGCAAAACCGATGGACAATGTGCAATGGAAGCAGAATATGGAATCAAACTCTTCAAATCGATGTGAAGGGAGTCGACAATGAAACCAGACAGTTGCAGGTAGTAATGTGTGTGTGTGTGTGTGTGTGTGTGTGTGTGTGTGTGTGTGTGTGTGTGTGTGTGTGTGTGTGTGTGTGTGTGTGTGTGTGTGTGTGTGTGTGTGTGTCTTTGAGCGGCAGAGATACGAACGCAGAGACAGTGACCGAGGTGGAGTAGCAATGACAACGAAACAGTGTGCAGCACAGACAGAGGAATAAAGGCAGAATGTTTTGCCGAGTGAGAAACAAGAGGGCGAGAGTGTCAGAAACACAAAAAATCAGAGATGCAAGGGAGACGGAGAGAGTGAGAGACGGACAGTGAAAGATATTGAGTAAGGCTGAGACGAGTGAAAGTGAGTGAGACAATGTGAGCAAGAATGACAAGCAACATGGAGAGTATGTACAAAATGTGTCAGAATGAGAATAACAGAAAAAATGAAAAAGTGATAGATTGAAATTCAAAGCCAGATTGAGAAACATACTGATGAAAGGAAAGTATATGAGATAAATGAGGTAGTGAAGGGAAAAAGAAAGTGATATAGAAATAGAGTTAGTTAGAGCAGTATAGATTCCCCATTCGTTGGCTGAAGACGTTTTTCGTTATCACGATTCTAAGCGGTCTTCCCTTTACTCTCAAGCTGGGATTTAATGTCCTATTCTCTCGTGCCAATGAACACATTTTCTCAATAGTACACTCTGACCAGGCCATTCGCTGTTCTGCTTTTGTACCATAGAAATTCGAAACGTAAAGCTTTGAATACACATCTCCTAGATGCCCAGTGAGACTGGCAAAACGTACAACAATTTAACCCAGTGAAGGATTTGGTGAAATTCCGATAGACTGTGTGAAGTGTCGATGCAGTGTGCCGGTGAAATTCCGGGATATGTCAGTGACTGAATGCTCAATTTACTGATTTCAAGTGGTCATGGTTTCAGCCTGTCGTAATCCTTCATACCTGGAACGGAGGTGCTCGAATCGTCTTGCTGTGGGTCAGTTCAGCTGCAAGAGAGGGGGAGACCCTTGCACAGAATCCTTCCTCACAATATTCAAGCGCTGAACAGCACCCACACAAGGCAACTCTTCAGACATCGCCCAGTCACTTTGGAGGAAAGAAGGTGAAGCAGTGGCTATCATTCACCGTGTGATTGAGGAATGTGTTTCATAGGAAAATCTGCGGGAAATAGGCAATGGGAGCAGAATAATTGTGAAGAGAGTAGACAAAGAAACCAGACAGCTTCAATGACCGAGTGAAAGAGACAGAGACGGAGATGGAAATTGAGAGCAAGAACGTATGTGTATGTCAGCGGCAGAGAGGAATGGAGAGAGAACGAGAGAGGCAGACAGGGAGGGATAGTGAAAAAGAAAGCGCGACAGACAGAGTCAAGAGCGCATAAATTTGGAGAGAGCAAGAAAGCAGAGAGGAAGAGCAATTCGCAGAAAAAGTCACAGATACAAGTGAGGCCGTGCGAGTGAGAGGCGGCAAGTGACAGACATTGAGACAGATTGTTAAACAGCTAGTGAGACTGAGACGAGAGAGAACGAGAGAGACATTGTGTGCTAGGATGACAAGAGACGGAGACAAATGAGAGAATGAGATGTTAATATAAATCAACATAGATACAGACAAAGTGAGAGTGACAGAGAGACGGAGTGAAAGGCAACTACATATTGAACAACATATTAATGAAAATAGAAGGAATGAGAGGATGCGTGAGAGAAATTAGGGAGTGAAATGCAGACAGACAGGGACATAGAAACAGAGTAAGACATAAAGGAGGGCAGAGAGAGGGAGTAGGGCGACAAAATGACAGAGCGAGTGAGAATGATGAGAAACTGTGAGACAGAGGGACAGAAATATAGGCAAAAATAAAAGAGATAACGAGAGCAATAGAGTGAGTGAGAAGGAAAATAAGAAGACAGAACGTGAGAGAAAGACAGCATGTGAAAGTGACGAGAGAGATAGAGTGAGAGAGAAGTAAAAAAAGACTGAGAGTCTGTGAACAAGACAAAAACAAACCAAGAGGCAGAGAGGCGTTGAGATTCTTTGCCTATATTGACAGACCGCTTTTTACTGATCTCTTCCAGTTTACCTGGTTGGAGGTCTCCGATATTTACTTGCCTCTTAATGTGGGGTTGTTGAAGACCACTCCTGTGGAACTAGGATTGTAAACGGTGCAAGATTCCGTCTGCCATTTGTACTCTACAGGTTTGGAAGAGCTGAGAGGAAGAGGAAAATAATATTCTTCCTCGGACTTGGATTCTTGGCCATGTGTTTATCCATAACTGTTTCATTACCATGGACGCATGTCATCCACAAAGGTCAGTCGCCCACAAATGTGGGCGTGTGGGCGGGGCTTACCGAGAAGCTGTCTGGTACCGTGAATATGTAGTATCCACTTTCCAAGGAGATGGTGGCTGAGCCTGATTCCAGCCTTTACTCCACGCAGTCCTACTCATCCCAGTAATCCTCCCGATCCCGTGAGTGCACCCTCTAACAGTGCCTCCTGGAATAATGATTAAAAAGGGGAACAGAAACTGGTTAGTTAGCCAATCAATATTGTTACACCAGTCGTTATGATCATAGTTGATTCTCTTATGATAGTTATAGAATAACACAGAATGGAAACAGATGCTTCAGTCCGAATTGTTCCAAACACACCATGTTGCCCACTCATCTGGATCCAATTGCCTGCATTTGATCCATATTCCTCCCCTCCTTCCCATACATATACCTATCCTAATGCTTTTAAAAATATTGCTGCTTTTCCTGCCTCGAGCAGTTTCTCTGGCAGCACATTCCACATATGCACCACTTTCTGGCTGAAGAGGTTGCTCATCGGGTCTTTTATAAATCTTTCCCTTCTCACCTGAATCTTATGCCCAGTAGCTTACCCATCCCTGGGTAAAAAGACTACGTGCATTCATCTCTGTCCCCGTTGCATTCCCACTTCTCAACACGGTCACTCCTCATTCTCCTACCTTCCGAGGAATAAAGTCTGACCCACGCAACCTTCTTCTTATACCTCTTGCCGACTCGTATAGGCAACATCCTCTTTATAGAAAGAGAGAAACCGGCAGAGAAACTCGGACCATTCAGTCTGCACCACCATTCAATATGATATTTGCTGTCCATCCTCCTTTAGAAAGAAAGACAGAGAGAGAGAAAAAAAAACATAGGGAGAGAGAGAGATATACAATCGCAGTGAGAGAGAAAGAGAGAGAGAACCCAAAACACATAACATAGGAACATGAATGCGACTATTTTATTCCTCCCCTGACACCTGCTCCACTCTTTGACATGACCAGTACTGGTTGCCTCCTTGAGGGTCAGGCAAACAAACAGATAGCCTTACCAACAAAGAGAAATTCACACAGGCAGAGAGATAAAAACCCAGAACCATTTAAATTCAGAGTAGCAGTTGTCCAATTGACCCACAATATGCTGATAACTGATCCACTACCTTAACGTCATATTATTTGTTGGTTGTCATTTCGTTATGATGGGAATTTCAATACTTGAGTTACAATGATGAAATGAGATATGGGGCATTAGAAAACAAACGGAGTTTTTTTTTACACAGATAGCGTTTAGTGTGTGAAATGGACTTCCTGAGAAATTAATGGGTTTGGGTACCATTACAACATTTAACAGTCATTTGGTAAAGTCCACGAATAGGAGAAGTTTGGAGGGATTAGGGCCTGGAGCAGGTATGTGGGTGAAGCTGAGATTGGGATTAAGCTTGTTTTTGAGACTTGCATTTGTAACTTCTATTTTTCGCAATTCTATTATGGAACATGGAGCGAAATTTGAATTAGACCTTTGAGGAGCAGCTTGCATTTCGAAGGAAGAAGGAAATATATTTGTTTGCAGCAACTGACCTGGAAAGATATTTGCAGGTTAATTGCTGCTTCTGGAGCACTATTCACATTTTGGCATGAGGATGCTTTGCTTCGAGAATAGCAGTTGTTTGAACCTTGGATGTGTCAATCAACAATAGACTGGTATGGCCACTCATTCACAGATAATCATGAAATACTAGTTTGAACGAGTTTAATCTTGGATTTGGGCAGAGGACAGTGTGAGTGGAAGCTGCTGAACTGGAAGCTGTTTCGTGTTCTGCTTTCTTCAGTCTTATACTCAGTTGAAGGACTTTTGATTTGGAAAACATCAGGAAACGTTTTAGATTTCACCTCTTTGAAAATCATTGAATGTCTTAATTTTAATGTGATGTGATTCAGGGATAGTGAGGCTGATTTGATTTGTCTGGCAGTCACGATGATGTCACAACGAGCTGAACAATAGAGGAAGAGGTAAACCGAAGTGAAGAATTGGATAGGGAGACAGAGGGCAGTAATGAGGTGGTTGGAAAAAGTGGTGGAGAATCAAAGAGGAAAAAAAGTTAAAGGAAGGAACTTGAAGTGAGAAAGGAACAGAACAGAAGACGTCAGCGGCAATACAGTGTTTAGTAATTCTGTCTCACATTGGCAGGGACCCGAGATTGAGTCCAAACTTGGGTGACTGCCTGTTTTCAGCTTCCTCCTATGTTTGTGTGGTTTACTCTGGTTATTCCAGTGTCCTCCCGCAGTCCAAAAAATGTGCAGGCTGTGTGGTTTGACCATGGTCACTAGCACAGACTGTCGACTGATGTGCAAACATGATGGATTAGCCATGGGAAACTTAGGCTGGGTTATGTTAGGTGATTGTGAGCATCAGAGGGTTGGTGCGGGCTCAATGGGCTGAATTGAATCCCAATGGGGATGCTTTAAAAGAGCAAAGGAGAAGCAGGTAGAAAATACCTGTGGAGAAACAAAAGGCACGGTACAAAGAGGGAGAAATATATAGGAGGAAACAGAGGATGGGAAACGGGGAGAAACAGCGAAAGAAAAACCGAAGGAAATAATAAGAGAGGGAGAGAAGTAGACTAAGGAACGGGGATGGGGTGAAAGACAGAGGGATAGATATCTGGGAAAAGAAAGAGTAAAAAATACAAAGGGAGAAACTGATCAGGTGAAACAAAGTGGGAGTAGCAAGGGGAGGCAAAGAGCTGGGGAATCAAAAAGGCAGTAACAGAGGTGGTAAAGTGAGACGCGGGGAATGTTGTGAACAGAAGCGTACGAAGATAAAAACAGAGCTGGGGAAACAATGCTGAGGGAAACTTAAAAAGGAAACTGGAAGTGGGAGGTGGGAAGCAAGAGTCCAGGAAACCAGGAGGTGAAGCAGAAATGAAGAGTCAGACAACGCCAGAGACAAGCAATGGATGAGTTGGTGACATTGTCTTTGTAGATAGTAATGGAGATCCATGATGGCAATGTGTTCCTCCCTTTTTCTGACTTATCCATTTCTCCTGACAGTATGCGTCCACACTAATCCCAGTGAAAAACTGAATGATGGGCAAGAGGTGGTTTAAATGCAGTAAGCTTTATTCTCATCTTTAAAAAAAATCAGGGGGACAGTGGATGATTATGTTTAGAGAATTATGCAGACTGAATTATCAAAACGACAGCAAGCATTATTCGGAACTCAGATGAGTCTCAATGTCGGAAATATTGCATTTTTTGTACCATATCATAAAGCGGCAGATGCCATTGAAGGAACATCTCCTGCTGTGGATAATCTCATTTGCATGACAGCCTTCTTCTCTACAGATTCTTTCATCGCCCTCACATTCCATTAGGTTAACTGAGAAAAGGAAAGGAAATCTCAATTGATAAAACGGTCAGTAGATTCTAGCATAAAAAGAGCATCACAGTGTGCACGGTCCTCCTCGTGTGGTCAAACAGGGGTATTTGATTAATAGGACAATGTATGTTATTCCCAGAGTGATCTACCTTAGAAACATGGAGATTAAAACTATTCACAGTGCTACAAGTGTGGTATAATTTCGAAGTAGTTGAAACAGGTACATTAGCAACATTGAAAGAAATTTGAATAAATACATGAATAAGAAATGTTTCAAAGAATATGAGTCCAGTGCCGGTAAATGGGGTTAGCTTAGTTGGACATTTTGGCCGGCATGACCAGCTTGAACCAAAGGGACTATATTCATGCTGAACGACTCAATGACTCCAGACGTGAGTGACATTGAGCCAAGAATGGTACACACGCGTTCCACATATTGACGAAGTGAGGGTTAAGGTTAGCAAAATAAAGTCCAGGATATGCAGTCAGAGCTGATCGAGGGATATAATGACCAGAAGAGTGCACAGTGTTCTAGGTATGGTGTAACAGTCGCATTTGATGATCAGAACAATGTACATTGCTTCCTGTGTGATCTAACCTCGTTACATTGGGATTGAAAACATGCATAGTACTCTACGTGTGTTTATTGAGGGCGCAGACAGCCGTACAGTGCATAATGCTCCACGTATGGTCAGACGGAGGAATATGTTTATCAGAATTTTGCATAGTCCTCAGTTATGTTTGAACTGAGGTATATGGTTACCAGGGAAGTGCACAGTGCTCCCATTAATATCTAAAAGAGGGACTGGTCAAAAACAGCATAGCTTTACACAAAAGCAATCGATATATCGCCGTCTGACAGAATTTAACTTTCTGTCATATCTGAATCACCTGGAGAAGACTGATTAACCATTACATTTGACTGGATGACATGAGCAGCTAACAGTTCACACGATTATTTCCTTCGGTGAAAGTGATTGGGTGCAAACAGATTGTCAAAATCAGTGTAGGAATGGGGTGAGGTTTGGATGCTTTTAGGCATAATGGGGCTCAGGAACATGTAGACATAATGACCAAGACAGAAGAAAGAAAATCATGTACTTTCCCAGAAAGACATTTGGAGGAATGCAGACGACGTGCAGGCTCGACTGACTGGAGATTATTATCAAAGAGGAGTAACACGATATCAGTTGAGCTGCGCTTCTAACTGTGGTCTAAGATTGATGAAAATTATCCTCCAAGTGCCACATGTTAGAGGGAAATACATGGGAAGTAAGGACTGATCAGTGGTGGAAAAGCGTTTTTGGCTACTTCATTGAAAACTATTGGAATGCACTGTCAGACGAAGTCGTGGAGGCTTATCAAAACATAACACTTAAAAGGCATTTGAATGAGGACATGAATAAGAAAGCTTTTGACGGCTGAGGGACAAACAAAATGTAATATTGCTGGAGAACTCTGCAGGCCTGGCACCTTCTGTGAAAAGAAAACCGATTTAATGTTTTACTTTAATGCTTGGCTACAGTGATGGTGCAGGAGGGAGGGATTCCGGTATCTGGATAACTGGCGTTCTTTATGGGGAAGGTGGGACCTCTATAAACAGGATGGTCTATACCTGAAACTGACGGGCACCAGTATCCTTGGAGGGAGGTTTACCAGTGCTCTTTGGGGGTGTTAAACTAACTCTACAGTGGCATGGGAACCTGGACTGTAGCTTTAGTACGTGGAGTGGAGGGAGGTTAGGAACATGGCATCAATCTCGAAGAAGGTTGCCTGTAAACAGGAAGGTGGCTTGAAGTGTGTATACTTCAATGCGAGAAGTATACGAAATAAGGTAGGTGAACTTGCAGCGTGGGTTGGTACCTGGGATTTCGATGTTGTGGCTATTACGGAGACATGGGTAGAACGGGACAGGATTGGCTGTTGCAGGGTTCAAGGTTTAAATGTTTTAATAGGTTCAGAGGGAGGGGTAAAAGAGGGGGAGTTGTGGCATTGCTCGTCAAATATAGTATTACAGCGGTGGAAAGGACGATGGATGAAGACTAGCCATCTGAGGTAGTTTGGGCTGAGCTTAGAAATAGGAAAGGTGAGGTCAACCTGTTAGGAGTTTTTACAGGCCTCTTAATAGTCCTAGAGATGTAGAAGAAAGGATTGCGAGGATGATTCACAGAAGAGCGAAAGTAATAGGGTGGTTGTTATGGGGAACTTTAACTTTCCAGATATTGACTGGGAAAGCTATAGCTTGAGTACGTTAGATGGGTCAGTCTTTGTCCAATGTGTGCGGGAGGGTTTCCTGACACAATATGTAGACAGGCCAACAAGAGGTGAGGCCATACTGAATTTGATTCTGGGTAACGAACCAAGCCAGGTGTTAGAATTGGAGGTAGGTGAGCACTTTGGGGACAGTGACCACAATTCGGTGACTTTTACTCTTGTGATGGAGAGGGATAAGTGGGCAATGCAGGGCAAGAGTTATAGCTGGGGGCAGGGAAATTATGATGCGGTGAGACATGACTTAGATGCGTGGCTTGGAAAAGTAGGCTTCAAGGGAAGGGTGCAATCGATATGTGGAACTTGTTCAAGGAACAACTATTGAGTGTCCTTGATAAGTATGTACCTATCAGGCAGGGAGAAACGGGTCGTGTGAGCGAGCTGTGGTTTAATAAGGAATTGGAATCCCTTGATAAAGGGAAGAGGGCAGCCTATGTAAAGTTGAGTCGTGAAGGTTAATTTTTGGCGATTGAGAATTACAAGGTATCCAGGAAGGAGCTAAAGAGATAGCTAATAGCAGCAAGGAGGGGACATGAAAAGTCATTGGTTGGTAGGATTAGGGAAAACCGAAAGGCTTTCCATAGGTATGTCAGGAATAAAATAATGACTAGAGTAGGAATAGGTCCATTCAAGGATAGTAGTGGGAAGTTGCGTGTGGAGGCTGAAGAGATTTGGGAGACACTGAATGAATACTTTTTGTATGTATTCACTCAGGAACAGGACATTGTTGCCGATGTGAATATTGAGTCACAATTAATTTGAATGGGTGGCTTTGAGGTATGTAGGGAAGAGGTGTTGTAATTTCGGGAAAGGATGAAAATAGATAAGTCCCCTGGGCCTGATGGCATTTATCCTAGGATTCTCTGGGAAGCAAGGGAGGAGATTGCAGAGCCATTGGCCTTGATTTTTATGTCCTCATTGTCTACAGGAATAGTACCAGAAGACAGGTGGATAGCAAATGTGGTTCCCTTGTTCAAGAAAGGGAGTAAGGACAACCGTAGTAACTATAGGCCAGTGAGTCTCACTTCTGTTGTGGGCAAAGTCTTAGAGAGAATAGTAAGGGATAGGATTTATGAACATCTGGAGAGGAATAATGTGATCAAGGATAGTCAGTATGGTTTTGTGAAGGGCAGGTCGTGCCTCACAAAACTTATTGAATTATTTGAGAAGGTGACTAAGGAGGTGGACGAGGGTAAAGTGGTAGATGTGGTGTATATGGATTTTAGTAAGGAGTTTGATAAGATTCCCCATGGTAGGCTACTGCAAATGAGCTATGGCATTGAGGGTGAGTTGGAGGTTTGGATTAGGAATTGGCTGGCTGGAAGAAGACAAAGGGTAGTACTTGATGGTAAAGTTTAATCTTGGAGTGCAGTTACCAGAGGTGTTCCGCACGGATATGTTTTGGGAACATTGCTGTTTATCATTTTCATAAATGACCTGTAGGAAGAGCAAGAAGGTTGGGTGAGCAAGTTTGCGGATGATAAGAAAGTCGGTGGAGTTGCTCACAGTAACGAAGGATGTGGCAGTTTACAGCGGGATATAGATGAGCTGCAGAGCTGGGCAGAAAGGTGGCAAATGTAGTTCAATGTAGCTAAGTGTGAAGTGATTCACTTTGGTAAGCGTAGCAAGAAGATGGGGCACTGGGCTAATGGTCGGATACTTGGTAGTGTGGATGAGCAGAGGGATCTTGGTGACCATGTAAACAGATCTCTGAAAGTTGCACACAGGTAAATAATTCTGTGAAAAGGCATATGGCGTACTGGCTTTTATTTGTAGAGGAATTGAGTTCCGGAATCGTGACGTCATGTTGCAGTTGTATAAGACTCTGGTGCGGCCGCATCTGGAATATTGTGTGCAGTTTTGGTCACCATACTATAAGAAGGATATGGAGGCACTGGAACAGGCGCAGAGGAGGTTTACCAGGATTTGCCTGGTATGGTAGGAAGATCGTATGAGGAAAGCCTGAGGCACTTGGGGCTGTTTTCATTGGAGAAAAGAAGGTTTAGGGGTGACTTGATAGTGGTGTACAAGATGATTAGGGGTTTAGATAGGGTTGACCATGAGAACCTTTTTCCATGTATGGAGTCAGCTATGACGAGGGGGCATAGCTTTAAATTAAGGGGTGGTAGGTATAGGACAGATATTAGGGGTAGATTCTTTACTCAGCGAGTCGTGAGTTCATGGAATGCCCTGCCACTAGCAGTGGTGGACTCTCCCTCTTTATGGGCATTTAAACGGGCATTGGATAGACATATGGAGGATAGTGGGCTAGTGTAGGTTAGGTGGGCTTGGATCGGCCCAACATCGAGTGCCAAAGGGCCTGTACTGCTTTGTATGTTTCTATGTTCTACTTCGCCACCACAGGTATACCCTCCCTCCACCTTCAAAGCCCAGTAGCAGCAATATATACCAACTGCAAGACGCACGGCATACATTCTACAAAGGTAATCAGACAGCATTTACCAAACATTTCAAGGCGTCAATGAGGAAGAGCAAGTGGAACACCACCTCCTGCACGTTCCCTTCCAAATCAGTCGCTGTCCTGACTTGGAAATACTTCGCTATTCCTTCAGGTTTGCTTGGTTAAAATCTTGGAATTTCTTTTGCAATGGCACTGTGGAACTGACGTACAAAACTTGGAATATAACAGTTCGTGAAGGCACTCCCTACTCTAGGGGCAATTACTAATCATGGTAAATACTAGATCCACGAGTGAATAAAATAATATGAATATTTAAATATCCGAGGCAGTTGAATGTATTAGAGAGAGAGAGAGAGAGAGAGAGAGAGAGAGAGAGAGAGAGATTTCGAAAGGCAGAATGAGGGAAAGATGGGAAAGCAGAGAAAGAGTTAACTTATGAAACAGCAGGATAGAGAAAGGGATTTATAATCAAAATCATCTAGGAAAATGGTGTAGAAGCAGGGCGAAGAAGAAAGGGAGAGAGACACAGAGAGAGGACGACGTCATAAGTAGAGATGTATGGGGAGAAACTGATATAATTATGGAGAGAAAGAGAGAAACAAACACATGAAAAAGGGATAAACGGTGAAGGTCAGGAGAAATGTGAAAACAGAGAACAGGGAAATGAAAGGTGAAACTTTCCTACTGTGATTGGCAAAAAACGAATTGACAGTAAGGTGTGAAACTGCTGGAGCTGTGGAAGAGCTAGATGCACTGTACAATTACAAAATAAGCATACGTTCATGGTGGCACAATCTGTTCTACTAGTGCCTTTCCTTGTGTAAATATTAAATGTCGACTGAAAGAACAACAGAAATCAACAAAGTGTCACAACGCTCATTCCTATTTTTCCTAAACGCTGTGCTGATGCGTAAGAAGACTCTGTCCTTGATTATTTTCAGAAAGGCAATAAACCGAGCCGGACTCCGATCACTCTGGTTTGTTACAGAAATGAAAAGTCTTTTGAGTGGTCTATTGTTTGCATGTTAACTGATGGGACTTCAGGCTAAAGGGGTAATGTTTTAGATGTGGCCTGTTAAATGAAAGAGGAGTTGTCAGCTCTCCAGCTAGCTGAGTTGAGATGAGCAATTTTAGTTCAGTTTTGAACTGGTTGGAAGTTCAACCGGGAGCTGTGTGGAAACCCTCTCTTTTCTGGCTTCAACTTCAACTTGGAAGCACGTGTTCCATTGATACTGGTTTTTAAAGGGAGATGCTTGATGGGACTGTTGTGTATATTTGGAACAGCACAATTAATTCAAATTGGATAGTTTGAGTTCTGTATGGACTTTTAATTCTATTCTTTGTGCTTTATTGTGTAATTTTGTGCATACATTCTTATCTGATTTAAAAATCGAGTGTTCAAACAAGCTATCTTACTCCGGGTAATTTTCACTGTAAGATGCAAAGTTATGGTCCGAGCGTGCCTGCTTAAGATTATTTTGAGTCGTCTGGCCTATTCTGGACCAGATTCGGAGCACTTTGCGGGATTTCAAACACGAGTGGTAGGTGCTAGTGGCTTCATTTTGGTTGTTGGCTTGGTTGGGTAGATAACGCTTATGATACTAATGGCTCTTTCAGCAGCCAAAGGTTTTCAAGATGTCTATGCAGTGACTTTGGAAGTTTTGCAAAATGTGAACAAGACTGAGTTGAAAGAATTAACAGAGAAGCTGGAATAGGAACTGCCTGCTTCTGTGCGGAAAGGAGAGGTAACGACAGCAGTAACTCAGCATTCCAATTTGCTGGAAAAGCCAATTGTATCTATAGAGATGGCAATAATTCAATTGCAAATGCAGTACCATGAGTTCGAGGTAAGAGATAAGATACGGTGAACAGAAATGAACAGTTTAAGTTACGATTAAACGCAGAAGATACTCGAAAATAGAGCAGAAGAGAGAGAAAGCAGAGAACTTTGGAAATTCAAAAATGGACAGTGAAAAAGGAAAGTTAGGGTTCAAGGCTGTAGGTAAAGGCTAAGTATAGTCTTAGTGAGGAAGTGAGTGAGGATGAACAAGAACCAGACTGAGAATCTGTTTAAGCAAGTGCATGCATTGCCTAAACTCAATGAGAAGGATGTGGAAGCTTTTCTTGTCTCTTTTGAAAAGGCGGCTAAACAAATGCATTGGCCAGTGGCAATGTGGTACTTGTTGGTCCATACAAAACTTGTAGGTAGGGCTAGTGATGCGTATGCATCCCTATAAGTTGAGGTATAAGGGAAAAGGAGAAAAAAAAACACTTCAAGTAGATTAGAGGATCTAACAGAGATCTGTGGACAACGTCTCAGGAATCTAAGGAGGGAAAATGGGAAAAAGTATACTGAGCATGAAAGGATCAAACAGAGTAATTTCGACAGGTGGATAGGACTATCAAGATTCGAGCAAAGCTATGATGCCCTTAGAGAGTAAACTATTTTGGAGGAAGTCAAATATCTACTCCTGATATGTAGCGAACTCATGTGGAAGACCAGAGACTTAAAACAGCAAGCTTAGCATCTGAAGTGGCTGATGGTTATGAGCTGGTCTACAAATCACGGTCTGTCTTTCAGAATCAATTTCAGTACATGAGGGATAGAAACTGCGGTAAAGAGAAATCCTCAGCTGGAAAGGGAAAGGCACATCTCATTGATGATCAGAAGGATAACTTACCAGAGGGTAAAAAATAACTTGATCGGGACAAAGAAGTTAAAAATCGTTGGTGTTTACGTTGCAATAAAGTAGGCCACAGGAATCACAGTGTTGATGGGATAGGAGAAAGCCAAACGGAGGAAATTCAGACAAGCCTGGAATGTTCGCTGGACTAGTCACAAGAAGCACAAATGCAGTCACACAACTGTCTTAGAGTGTACATGATGATCAGAGGTTGACTAAGGGGGAAGTGCACATCTGCTTAAAAATATGCATGCAAGGTTAGAGACCATTTGTGTAGGTCAAGAGTAATAGATAAAGAGGTTATAATATTAAGGGTCACAGGATACTCTCTGTCTGCAATGCTGATGGCTGAGGAGATATGAACTTCTGAGAAACTACTGCCAGAACATGTACTGGTAACAGGAATACCGTAACAGGAAACTGAGACAAAATGTGCTCAGTTACGTAAAGTGCATCTTCAGAGTCCAGATAAATGTGGAGAATTTGTGGTAGGACTATTGGACAGACCCAGCTCCAGGAATACGAGTTTCCCTTACAAAGTACATAGCTTATTCGCCAAATGGACATAAGTTGTTGGTGTTACTTCCAGTAGCAGGTGAGCGTTTAAAAGTAAGGTTTAGTGCACCTCGTCAAATCGAGAGGAAATCGAGTGATTTGGACTAAAGATAAGGACTCCAGACAGGAAGAAATCTCACAGAGTGTGTCATGTGAAATGCTCAGAAGCTTTTTGATGGAGATGAAAAGCAAGAGAAGAATGGTTACTTCACAGAAGTAAGAACCAAGTTCAGAAAATTCTGAATTGGACATTTTTCAATTCAAATTGAAAAATGAGAAAGTTGTCAAAAATTGGGACAAATGATTAAATTACCTTCTCCAACAAAATGCAAGTGACCTGGAATACTTATTGCTATCACATGGGGAGATGTGTGGAAATAAACTGTGAAGTACAAACCTAATTGTCCATGATGTGGATATAGGAGGTGCTGTTCCGATCAAGCAACATTCTTATCACTAAAGGCCTCTAAGATTGGCACAGTTTCAGAAGGACGTAGTGCACATGCTCCAAGATGGCATAGTTGAAGTCAGTTACAGTGACTGGAGCTCACCCATAGTCATGGTACCAAAGCCAAATGGTACCCACCGGTTATGTGTGGACTATTGCAAAGTCCACGCGTTACAAAGAATAATGCATGTCCAATTCCACGGTTCGATCACTGTGTAGATAAATAATAGGACAAACACTTACATTTCCAAGATGTACTTGCTCAAAGGCATTGGCAAGTAACTCTGTCAGAGAGAGCAAAGCCAATTTCAGCTCTCATTCCACTAATTGGTCTATATCAGTTCAAACTCATGCCATTTGTTATGAAAAACGATCCAGCCATATTTCAGAGATTGACTAATAAGGTAATTGCCGGATTACCCAACTGTTTGGTGTATATTGATGACCTGGTGATTTTTACTCACTCATAGAAGGAACATTTGCAGCATTCAGCGGACGTGTTGGCTCAATTCAGAAGGTAGACTTGGTGGTAAAACAAGGTAAAAGTGAATTCTTCAAAGCCCAAGTCACCATCCGGGGCCATTTTGTTCGACATGGACAAATGGCCCCACGAGATTCCAAAACGAAAGACATTGGGGATTTTCCCAAACTTTCGACGGAGATCAATCAGTACTCCGGTTCCTGGGGTTGCACTGATTTTCCTGAAGGTTTGTGCTGAACTTCAGCAGTGTGGCTGCTCCACTCACGGAGCTCTTAAATAAGTGCAAGATGCTGCAGGGGACAGTGGAGTGTCAAAGGGCATTTGACAGCCAAAACAACGGTGTTAATCACTGCTCCAGTATTAGCCACGATAGATTACACGAAGCCTTCCAACGTGGCTATCGACGCCAGTGATGTGGGTGTGAGTGTAATGCTCCTGCAGGAGGATGACGAGGGAATAGCAAGTGCCATTGGGATTTTCCCCAGAGGTTGAACATTCATCAACGGAAATATTCAACGGTCGAAAAAGAGACATTCATCATTGTGTTAACATTGCAACGTTTCAGTATTTATATTATCAGTAATGTATCTGAGGCAATTGTACACACAAATCAAAACACATTGACATTTGTGGAAATGGAATGTGTTGTTGCAGGCCATTCAGGTTCACAACGGTGCATGTGACAAGTCGTGCAAACATGATTTCCGATGTTTAAGCAAGACTCGAATGAGATAAGGAAGTGTTCGGTGGTGGGTATACCACGGCCCGAATTTGCGTACGGTTGTGCATGTTTGCGTGTCTATATTTGGCAAAGTGTATATATGTGTTCGGATCAGCCATGTTTTGAAAGGTTAAAAATGAAGCCATCGTTTGGAGTTGATAGTTCATTTCTAAAGGGGTTAGGTGTCAGAAAGCTACATTTCTTTATTCCTTAAAACTGTTTCGTGGCTCAAGAAGACTCAGTCCTTGATTTACTTTTCAGAGGGCAGTAAACCAGGACAGGCTTCTATTAGTCTGATTTGGGACAGAGATAAAAATGATTTTGAGAGGCCTTTTTGAGATCAGACTTCAGGCCAAAGTGGCCATGTTTTGGAAGTGACCTGATTAATGAAAGGGAAGTGGTCATATCTCTAGCTGGCTGAGCTGAGCTGAGCAAATTTAGTTCAATTTTGAACTCTTTGGAAGTTCATCAAGGAGCTGTGTGGAAACGCTCTCTCAATTCTGCCCTTCAACTTCAACTTGCGGGCACGTATTCTATTTACACTGGTTTTTAAAGGGCGTTTACGTATAGGGACAGATGTGTATACTCAGAACAGCATAATTTAATCGAGTTGGGTAGGCTGAGTTCTGTACGGATTCCTTAATCTGTTCTTTGTGGTTCATTATGTAATCTTCTGAATACATTTTTGTCTGCCTTAAAATGTAATTCTCAACCTAGTTATCTTAACCCGGGTAAGTTTCACTAGCCATTTACAAAAACAAGATGCAAAGTTATGGTCTGTGACTGATTTCTTAAGAATGTTTTGAATGATCTGGCCTAGTCCTTAACAAAGGAACCAGATGAAGCTGGATTTCCATAGTCAGGGCTACCTCGGTTGGTTTGCTCTGACAACTTTGTTGGGCTTTGACAGGCAGACTCTGCAAGTGACATCTGATGGAACAACCTATTCCCATGATTCAGCTCTGCATCGAAGAGCGTAACTCAAATAGAACGAGGAGAACCAGGAGGTGGCACGAAAAAGGCTTGGCAAGTATGATAAGGGAGAACCCCAAGGCGTTTTACTCGTACGTGAGGAAAAAACAGAATGATGGGGAGAAGGTAGGGCCGATCAGGAGTAGCGGAGAGAGCTTGTGCGTGGAGTCTGAGCAGATAGGGGAGCCCTAAATGAGTTTTTTTTCGGTTCACAATAAGGAAAGGGACTTGTTGTAAATAAAAACTTAGAGGAGCTGGGATATAGTCCTGAGCAGATCAGTATTGATGAAGATGATGTGCTAGAAATTTTGGAAAACATTAAGATTGATGAGTCTCCAAAGCCGGGCCAGATTTATCCTTGGCAGCTCCGGAAAGCGAGAAAGTATGTTGCAAAGCCGCTGGCGAGGAACTTTGATTCCTCACTCTCCACGGGATTCGTACCAGAATTTGGAAGGAGGCGAATGTTGTTCCACTTTTCAAGAAGTCTATTAGGGAAATCCTTGGCAATTACGGACCAGTCAGTCTCACGTCTGTGGTCATCAACGTGGTGGAAATAATTCTGAGGGATAGCATTCATGACGATTTGGCAATGCATAGTGTGGTTAAAGGTAGTCGGCATGACTTTATGAAGGGCAGGTCGTGCCTCACGAAACTCATTGACTTCTTTGAGGCGGTGTGAAGACAGGTCGACGACGATCGAGCAGTTGATGGGTTGTTTGTGGACTTCAGCAAGGTATTTGTTCGGATTCCCCATGGTCGGTTCATTCATAAAGTAAGGAAGTATAGGATGCAGTGAGATTTGGCTATTTGGAATCAGAATTGGCTGGCTGATAGAAAACAGAGATTGGTTGTAGATGGAAAGTATTCTGCCTGGAAGACAGTTTTGAGTGGGGTCCCGCAGGGTTCTGTTCGTGGGCCTCTGCTCTTTGTACTTTTTACAACTGGCTTGGATGAGGATGTTGAGGGATGGCACTCAGGTTGGACGTGTCGTCGATAGTATAGAGGGATACTGCAGGCTGCAGCGTGACATTGACAGGAGCTGGGCTGAAAAATGGCAGGTGGAGTTCAACCTGGATAAATGCGAAGTGATGAATTTCACAAGGTCGAGCTCAAATGCTGAATATAGGATTAAAGACAGGATTCTTGGCAGTGCGGAGGAACAGAGGGATCTGGGTGTGTATGTACATAGTTCCCACAAAGTTGCCACCCAAGTGGATGGGATTGTTAAAAAAGCACATGGTGTTTTGGCTTTCATTAACAGGGGTATCGAGTTTAAGAGCCGTGAGGTTTTCCTGCAGATCTACAAGTCCGTGGTGATACCATAATGGAACATTGCGTCGCCCTACGATAGGAAAGCACGTTATGCTTTGTATAAGGTGCAAAGAAGTTTTACCAGGATTCTGCCTATACTGGAGGGCTTGCCTTTTGAAGAAAGGTTGAATAAGCTCAGATTTTCTCTCTGGAGAGAAGGCTACAGAGAGGGGACCTGTTCGAGGTGAACAAAATAATAAGAAGAATAGATAGACTCGATAGCCAGAGACTTTATCGCAGTGCAGGATTGACTGGAACGAAAAGTCATGGTTGGAAGATATTAGGAAGAGGGTATAAAGGAGACATCAGAGGTAGATTCTTTACGCAGAGAGTTGTGAATGCATGGAATGCGTTGCCAACTGAGGTGGTAGAAGCGACGTCATTGGGGACATTTAAGCGACTCTTGGACATGCACATCGAAAGCAGTGCGTTGAGGGTGCGTAGGTTAAGTTACTATACTTTGCATTATGATTAACATTCGGCACAACATCATAGGCCTAAGGGCCTGTTATGTTCTAGATTTTTCTATGTTCTATGTTCTAAGGCGAGTGTTTGAAGCTAATTTTGAAATGTGTAAATACAGGGAGCTCCACCTGAGCACATAGAGTTTGGGCTCAGCCACATGCACCGACTGGATGTGGAAGGAAATTGTCTTTCTGATCTGGATGGGCAACACACTGGGGGCCGAGTTTTCAGAGTATACATCATTGCTAGTAGGTGACTGAGATGCTCTTATTGCACATTTACATCTTTGACA